>NW_005358649.1:2760575-2779538 GCF_000412655.1 Myotis brandtii
GACTAGGCCGGTGGGGGGGGGCAGTTGGGGGTGACCAGGCGATCAGGCAGGCATGCAGGTAAGCGGTTAGGAGCCAATGGTCCCAGATTGTGAGAGGGATGTCCAAATGCCGGTTTAGGGAGGGTGCAGGCTGGGCTAAGGGGACCACCTTTCTTCTCCCCCTCCCCCCCACGAATTTCATGCACCGAGCCTCTAGTCTTCTAATAATCTCTCAGTGACACAAATGACATCATATTAAAAGGTTTTTTTTTATATGTAGTCACAATAAATCAAATACCAGAACTGATACTGAAGAATCTGAAGGAGACCACACTAGGATGAAACACTTTGAACATGTACTAACAATGACAGGACATTGGGGGAAATGTTCATTAGAGAAATAACATCTGAACCATCTTAAACTATTACAGGGATCTGTGATTAACATTGGGAGCAAACAGGTAAAGGGTAAGTCAAATTACTTAATCCTTGAGCCCTAGTTAACCCAATAGTATCCATGGAAATAACTACAAGTTTGATTTTTGCTATTTATAAAATAGTAGACTCTGAGGCAAAGCCTAATTAGTTAATCTGAATTTATCTTGTGCTCTTGATAACACTAGATGAATTTATTCAAGTCTCAGAGGAATGAGATATTTCTAAACCTTCCCCAGACAATTATGAGTTCCCTGATACAAATTAACCAAACACATTTTCATTATACTTTCATCTAATAATGTTTAGCAAATCCAAAAATACTTTCGAATGCTTTTGAAAATGTAAGGCAGCTTAGAAACTTGAGCTGTTTTTAGCAACGGTATTTTAAAAATGGTATAACTTACCACTCCAAGCAAAGAGGTATGACTTGTCACTGGCAATAGTGGTAACATGGGAGACTGAAAAAAGCTATTTTGAGAAAATAAGAGATTGTGGATTCCAGTCTCAAGCCCCACCCTTCTCTCACATATGTGAAATTTAATGCTTATGTAACTTACAAATTCTGTTTAAAAATGAAAGCAATTACAGCAGAATAAGTTATGTATTTCTTTTTAAAGGTACATAGAAAAAATAACTTTTTACAAATAGAAGCAGTGTGCCTGGAAGAGTGTGCCTCTTCCCCCGCCCCCCCACCTCCAGGTATTGTGTTTTCTTTTCTTTTCTTTTTAATTAAATTTGCTGAGGTAGCATTGGTTAATAACATGCAAATTCCAAGTGTACAACTTTGTACTAAGACATCTGTATACTCATGCTCACCATCGGAAGTCTAGTCTCCTTCCATCACCAAATATCTGACTCCCCTTTATAGATTTTAGATACTTCAGTTCTTTCTAATCTTTAAATTTTTATGCAAATCTTCCCTCTCTCTTATATCCATTTTAGAGATTAGAAGATAATTCCCATAACAAGGACAGAAACAGCTCAAAGATACAGAGTACATTTCAAAGCCACTTCCTTGTCCACAAATACATGGACAAGTCATATTTTAAAATAAAGTACAGAATACCACAAAAAGACTCACAAAAAGGTATCAAAGTATAGCATGCTTCACCAACCTATAGTTATCCTATTTTCAGCTATGGAGTAAAAGCCACCTTTGGGAAAATGAGTTTAGACTCCAAGTGCTAGATTAAGGAATAATACAAGTCTAAAACCACTTAAGAAATTGTAAGAAACAGCATTATTTGGAAGGTCATTTAAAAAGATTGCCCAGCCGGCATGGCTCAGTGGTTGAGCGTTGACCTATGAACTAGGAGGTCATGGTTCAATTCCTGGTCAGGGCATATGCCCAGGTTGTGGGCTCAATCCCCAGTGTGGGGTGTGCAGGAGGCAGCCAGTTAATGATTCTCTCTCATCATTGATGTTTCTATCTCTTTAGCCCTCTCCCTTCCTCTCTGAAATCAATAAAAATATATTTAAAAGAAAAAGATGAAACTATCCCAAATCCATGGCAGAATCTGTCTTTATGAGGAAAATAACCAAGAGCCCTGGAACCATGCTTCACCTTGAGTTCATTTCAATTAAACACTGTGAAATCAGGGTCTGAAAATGCCCTTTAAATGTGGAACTAAGCAGCATTTAATTTAAATGTAAAAAAAAATATCTTAAGTGTATATAATGAAAAAGACTGACATTTAAGCAATTTAAAACTGTATTTCATCAATAGGTAAGCTCCTTTAGGGGAGAATATTAAAATTGCATTGCTATACGTGTGAAGATCATTGTATAATCAATGACATGTCTTGTACCTTGAGAAATAACCATTTCCCACTGATGGGTTCTCTTCAATCAGCCTATATAAATAAATGTAGTCCTGGTCTGTAAGCGATGCCTCCTGGGAACATTTCCTTCAAGTTATCATTCCTTTTATCCAACAGGAGGGCAGAAATGACACCACTCAGTCCTGCAGCCCAGAGCCTTTTCATTTATTTAAATGCTCTAAATCTCTAACGTGTGCACTAAAATAGCGGTAGGTAAATAAGTTTTAGAGTGGTAAGGAAGATAGCACCATCTATCTTAAAGAAATCCGGTAAGATGTGATATGAATTTCAAGGATTGATCATTTAGCTTCTTGAGAATACAAAAGTCCTTCTATCTGTGATTTCTTCCTCTTTTATTTTGGTAATTTCTTTGGGCACTCAATACAATAAATCTAAAAAAAAGTGTTGAGAAAATGAGGCAAAATTCGGATCTCTGAATTTCATTCCCAGTAAAAGCACTTAAAAAACAAAACAAACAGAATAGCTTCTTGGAGACGTAAAAGAAAATGCACTAAAAGTGGTTGTGTGAGGATGGCGCCACTGTGGGTAAATTCTTTCATGTCCATACCTTCTAAATTATAACCATATTATCAAGTTATATTTAAACCCAAACAATGAAAGATTGTTGAGAAAGTAAAAGTAAGTTAAAACTAATGATTTCAAATATTTTAACTATCCTGGGTGTATTTTCTATAAGACAAAAGGGGAGTTGTCTATATAGCTTGACAATGTAAACAAATACAAAAATATCTCATAATTATTCCCTTTTTCATTGTCTGTATGAAGAAAGGGAAAGGAATAAAGGAAATGAAAGCCATGAGTACACACTCATAAACCAAAACCACAAGAAAATAATCTAAAACCAGGCTGTAGGAGGCAAGAGAAGAGCAAGAGTCGCTACATGAGCAGTGATTTTGCAACACTAATAGGGTAAACCCACATTCCTGCCACACGCCTCGTGCTTTCAAACAGGCCACACAGCTGGCGGTCTTGAAAGCTTTCCAAGCAAGGAACCAAGATAGTAAGAGAAATCAGTAGGTCTCAGGACTGGACTGAGCTCTCATCTGATTCCGGTGAAACACGGTGTTGCTGGGGAATAATATAATGGCAGCCAGAAAGTCAGTTAAATAGATGATTACAACTTTTATAGAAAAATCCTAAAGAAACACTGCTTTGAATGTGGGCCCCTTTAGTTAATAACAAACTGCCCTAAGTATTGAAAAGTACACGCTTTCTAGGGCGAGTCGTCCCCGTAATAAATAACAGGGAGAATGCAGCCCACCTCCAGAAATAGCCTGGATGAACCCCTACAGATATCCAGGTTGGTGTGAACACTAGGAGTCTAGTTTCCTCTCAAAGTCAAAGCACCATGTGGTTCAAAAGAAAGTCTTACTAGATTTGGAGACTGAACTTGGTTTGCAAGGGCTCCATGGTTGTTTAATGAGCTGTTTTAAAGGCGCTGTTTTCACCAAGCCCTGGGAGTGGGGAGTGTCCCCTGTGAAACTACCTTGACCAACTCCAAGAAGCCAGACACCTTCCTACACAACCCCAAACACTTTGTCTCAATCCCCAAGAACTCTCTAAAGCAGGATTTGGGTTTTATTTTCAGAACTTTCAAGAAATTACTCATCTCAAAGAGATGTGAGTAAGTATCTATAAACTGACTGCTACACCCAACAGGAAGCAGAACAGCATTCCTTCCTATGACGTTTGAAGTTTTCTGTTGTTGTACCAGGAATGCTTTTTCCCCCTGGCTAGACTGTAGTTTGTAAATTTGATTTCTAGATAAGTTATCCTCTGTTGGGGGAAAAGGGAAATGACCAAGTGAATCAATCTATCTTCAAAATGCCAATTATTTACTTTATCACATTTCCTAAATACAGCACTAAGAAAATCATCATGCTTTCCATAAATCTGGTACATTGAGAAGCTATACTAGCTCAATATTTTTGGTATGGTTCTTACTGAAATCTGCTTCTTTCAAAAAAGCCATTATGCCTCTAGGCCAGTGATGGCGAACCTTTTGAGCTCGGCGTGTCAGCATTTTGAAAAACCCTAACTTAACTCTGGTGCTGTGTCACATATAGAAATTTTTGATATTTGCAACCATAGTAAAACAAAGACTTATATTTTTGATATTTATTTTATATATTTAAATGCCATTTAACAAAGAAAAATCAACAAAAAAATGAGTTCGCATGTCACCTCTGACACGCGTGTCATAGGTTCGCCATCACTGCTCTAGACCTTAGACAAGACTATTTACATGAGCTCACTGCCATTATAAGTATTTATTGATATTGAAGATAAAAAGTCGTGAGTATAACAAAAATGGCACAAATAAATGTTATAACCTTCATTAATACTTAAAAAACAGTATTCATTCAAAGTACAGAAACTATAAATTTCTAAAAGATGCCAATTATTATATGACTAGAGGCCCGGTGTACAAAATATATGCACTGGGGGTTGGGGGGGCCCTCAGGCCGGCCTGCACTCTCTCCAAGTATGGGACCCCTTGGGGGATATCCGACTGCCGGCTTAGGGACCCCTCGCTCCTTACCGCCTGCCTGCTCGCTGCTCTGTACCATTCGGCTCACTGCTTTTTAGTGCTGCTCCCGCCACCGCCACTATGCTCACCAGCTGTGAGCCCAGCTTCTGGCTGAGCGGCACTCCCCTGTGGGAGCGCACTGATCACCAGGGGGAAGCTCCTGGGCTGAGCGTCTGCCCCCTGGTGGTCAGTGCACATCATAGCAACCGGTCGTTCTGGTCATTCTGCCATAACAGTCGCTTAGGCTTTTATTATATAGACTAGAGGCCCGGTGCACAAATTCATGCACGGGTGGGGTCGGGCTGGGCCGACTGGAGGGGCCACGGGTGGTTGGCTAGCCAGCCCCACCCCCAATTGGGCTATTGGGGGCCAATTGAGGGCTGGGCAGGCCGGGGGAGGGGCCACGGGTGGTTGGTGGCCAGCCCCGCCCTCAATCGGGCTGGTGGGGGCTGATTGGAGGCAGAGCCAGATGGGGGGAGGGGCCATGAGCGGTTGGCCGGCCGGCCCCACCTTCTGGTTGAACTCCCGATCGAAATCCTGGTCGAGGGGACAATTTGCATATTAGGCTTTTATTATATAGGATTATAAGCAATACTGTAAGAGCAATTTGAGCATTTACTAGCTCTAATATTTGGAGTTAAGTACAGTTTTTCCTTCAGTATCCTCATTCCTGAGAGGTATTAAGACACAGTAAAATTCATATAAGTTTTGGAACCCAACAGACCATAATTCAAATACTGAATTCTGCCATTCACCATGTGTATGATCCTGGTAACCTCTCTCTCTGCCTTAGTTCCTTTCTCTGTACAATGGGAATGACATACACCATGTTGAGTTTTTAAGAGAGTAAATTTAAAAAACCAAACACATGCGTAAAGCACATAGAGAAGGATCATAGTAGGTACTTGATAATTACAGCAATTACTATAATCATTATTGACGTTGCAGAGATCAACCAGCTAACTCCTCCTAATAGCCACAGAAGTGAAGGGCTCAGGACCTTCAGAAAGATTTCAAAGAATTTGTCATTTTAAGGATGTGTTTTGACTTGTACTTCTAGGTTCCACAAAGTCCGGGTTGCATCTCTGTCTTTATTTAGGCTGTGTCATAGACTCTTCTACTAGGTACTTGTTTGATATTAGTGAGAGGTGAGCAGATATTCCGTCACCACTTCAAACACTAGGACTGCCAATTACTGAGTCAGATTTAACTAATACGTGAACTACTCAGACTATGCTAAACACTTTGAGAGGCTGTATCAGATATTTCAACAGCTAGTCAGTGAGTATTTATTGAGTCCACAGTGTATCCAACCGTGTTCTGGAAATCTGTCACACACATCAATGATCAAGCAAAATCCCTGCCCTCAAAGAGTTTCCTATCTGAAACACAGTGGAGATAAATGGTGATGGAAAGAGACTTGACTTAGGTGGGGAACACAGAATACCACATACAAAGGAGGTGTCATAGAATTGTACACCTGAAACTTATATAATCTTATTAACCAATGTCACCCTAATAAATATAAAAAAGAGGAATTAAATATTTGTTGATTGAAAACAATAAAAGTAAAATAAGTAAAAGAAACAAAACAAAAAGAAATGAAAGAAAAATGTAGAAAAATCTAATATTTATTTGTATAACAGCTGTCTAAAAATGGTTATGCAGAATGCTTGGTGGACAGTCGATATTAATTAGAACAGCTTTTTTGAGTCCGTTTTGCTATGTTTTATTTTTTTAAATATATTTTATTGATTTTTTTTACAGACAGGAAGGCATAGAGAGAGAGAAATATCGATGAGAGAGAAACATCGATCAGCTGCCTCCTGCATAACCCCTACTGGGGATTGAGCCTGCAACCAAGGTACATGCCCTTGACCGGAATTGAACCCAGGACCCTTCAGTCCGTGGGCCGATGCTCTATCCACTAAGCCAAACGGGTTAGGAGTTTTGCTATATTTTAAAACAGGAGATAATATAAGAGATGACTAACAAGTGAGAGGCAGTTAAATGGACATTGAATGTAGCAACAGTAAGAAAGCACATCAACATAGGACAAAACGCTAACAAAATTATCTGGGTAGGAAAAGAATAAAATTAGCTAACTTTGAAAAGGTTATTGATGTTAGGGCAATAGTAGCCTAATCTGGAAATTTAATAAAATTAAAAAATGAGTATTTGATACATTAAGTCCTTTGCTAATTATTCAGCCTGGGGGAGAGGGAATCATTATCTAGGGGTACTTTAGACCAAATTTCTACAAAACAATGGGTAAATCAAATTGATGAATATTGCCTATCAAACTATCATTATCTTTCTGTCATTTGATGTAAACCTATTAGTTTAACTTTTGATTTTCTAGGAAAAAATAAAACCCAAAAATAGTGTTAAAGTTTAAATAATGAATATGCATATGTACATACAACTATTCAAATATTACATGGCCAATTAACAGTATGCCCAGAGCAATCCTGCCCTTCAGTGAGGATGAACCAGCTTGCTTCCCTGAGCAATGCGAGGTCCCACTTCTCAGGCCCAGACCCTTACTGCACCCAGAAATGGTCCCACATACCACTCTAACTGGCTCTGCATTTGTTTTTTCTCTCCCTCTCCAAATCTGTCTTGCATAATAAAGCATTCCATTTTTCAAAATTAATATGCACATGACTAAGATACACATTCTTAGGGTAAAATATACCAAGCAAGCTAGTGATTATTCCAGTTCAAATATCTTTACCTTCTCCATCTTATCAATGTACATGCTATGTAACTCCAAAGGGATATGCTTGAAAAACTTTGTCAATTTGTGTCCAAAATCCAGTGCAAACTTTCACCCACTTATTCCCTCTGAATTTATCAAGCACCAGGTGCCAGAGGCTACAAAAAAGCTGTTAATATTAATTATCCTTACCCTTATAGGATGTATTCTATAGATTAACAATCTCCAAAAGACAATCGATACCCTTCTTTCTCATTCCAAGAAGATTCTGCTGTCCCTGGAACTTGCTCCACAGAGATGTCAGATCTTCTGTTCCCAAACCTGGCCCCATATCTGGAGCAGCTCTTTCAAAATAAAGTCAGTTCTCCCTTCCTACTTTTAATGAAGTTATTAGTCACTGCAGATTTGCCCTTAAGATGATAAAATAAACAAATGTTCACTTTGGAAAATAGAGAAAAAGTTTCATAAAAGAGACAAAAATAATGTTCACCCACACCTATGAAGTTCCTTTTATTAGTAGTTTAGCTAATATTTTCATTTAGTTTATTACTTTTGTGTTTTTCTATCCATATCTTTAACTTGATTTAATAATATAATTCTATGTAACAATGGACCACTCTGACACTTTCCCTTCGCATTATTGTGATGCTGTCGTAAGAGTATAGCATCATTTACTTAACCATTTCTTCCCTGTTAAATAGTACATTTCCATTGTTTCACTGTGTATAGAAACTATATGATGGAAATCTTTGTACATAAATCTTCGTCTGGATATACAACTACTTCCTTGAAACTATCAGGAGTGGCATTCCTGGGTCAAAAAACATGATTAATTCTAAGGCTCCTAATATATGAAGTCAAAGTGATTTTCAGAAAATACTGATTTATACCACAAACCAGTAGTTCGTGAAAATGCTGTTTAATAACAACCTAATTAGCAAAGGGCAGACTCTCACTCGTTTTACTATTTGATAGGTAGAAATGGCATCTTACTCCAGTTTTCTCTTGTATTTCTTATTTAAGAATTTTTAAATTTAATTTTAAATTTAACAATATAATCTACTTTCCCTAGAAGCTAAAGTGAGACTCCCAGAATCTTTGACATGGAGGTCCATAAATTGGTCTAGCATTCTGGTCTTTCTGGCCAAGGCTTCGTCACCTCAGAGATGGAGGCCATGACCAGCAACACTGTGAGCAGCAGACTGCTCTCCCTGGAACACGCCTACCCTGGCAGTGGCAGAGACGGCTCAAATGGAGCCACCAGAAAACCAGCCTGTCTACTCTCTACCTCCTCATAATTGGCAAGTCAGGCCAAAAACACTGGGTTTAAGGTTCAACAGTTCCACAGAAACTCCAACTATCCTCAGTTCTTCCTATGCCCCATGATATAGGTCAATGCAGTTTACTGTCAAAGTTGCTTAGTACTTATAACACAAACTGTGAGTCTGTGTATATATGAATATAAAGTACATGTATCTTACCTTTAATAATTAAGCTACCACCAGATACATCTAATAAATAACTTATTTACTGTTTATAAAGTACACACATTCTTACCCTTATTATGTTTTCCCACATAATATGAAAGGATGCAGGCATTTCACTATTAGTTCAAAATACTGATAGAACTAAAATTAGTCAAACACATGGAACACTGACCCTTCTGCTCTTGAGAAAGAAAGAGAGTGAGAGAGAGTGAGAGAGAGAGAGAGAGAGAGAGAGAACACACACAAGCGCTGTGATTCCTAGAATTATATAAAGAATTTAAAGAAACTTAAAAATTGCCTGTAACATGGAAGGTTCACACAAGGATAACTGACAGGTTTTTAATTTCCTATATTTCTTATATAAGATCAATCACCAAGATTGTTGGCTACAGCCCCAGTGATCCAATGTTGAAGATTTTCAGCCCAAAAGCTAGTGGAGTGCCCTAGTCCCTTACACACATCCACTTCTGAACACACCTCAATCAGTGGTGGCTCTAAGCTCTTTTCCCAACCTTAATGATCTTCCAGATACATAAAACATGGAATAGGAGAGAGGTGATGAGATATTTAGCCTTCAGTGGTTTTAAAATTTCAAGTAAGTTTATTAGTACTAGTCCATAAACTCAACACTGACATACAAAAGGCAGAAATGGCCTTTTAAAAAAAGGCCTCGGCTACTTTACTATGGTTCTAATAAATAACTTATTTACTGGGTTTCTCTAGAGACGGCACTCTTGGACACGACAATCAGTAACTCACTCAGTCCTGTACCAATAGCTCTTTACCAACAACTAACTCACTTCATTGCCTTTGCTTAAGCTTTCCCTGCCTAACTTCAAAACTTTCCACTCCTATTCAAAGATTACATATATTCTTGCAGCTTGCACAAGGAGATTAATACATTCTGCTTTGTGTCATCTCTTTTCTTACAACACAAAAACACAGGAACAGCCTTCAAATGAACAACAAACCTGCCGTCTATTCATTTGCTTTTTTTTTCCTTCTTAATCCTTACCTGAGGATACTTTTTCCATTGGTTTTTTTATAGAGAGTGGAAGGGAGAGAGGGAGGGGAAAGAGAGAAACATACATGTGAGACACATCAATGGTTGCCTCCTGCGCACACCTCAATCAGGGCTGGGAAATGAACCCACAAGCCAGGCATGTGCTCTTGACCAGAATGGAACCCAGGACCCTTCGGTCTGTGGGCTGACACTATAACCATTGAGCACACTGGCCAGGGAAATTCATTTACATTTGAACAGTTAAGTAATATGCCTGAAATGTATTGAGTGAAGTATGCCTGGTAAAAGAATAATGAACAGAACACAAGACTGTAATATATCTCCTCTCTTCATAAATGCATACCTACATTTACCCCAAAATTCCTATGAAATCTGTACTATATCACAATCCATTCAAATATTCTACAAAGAATACCTAAAAACTTGCTAAGTAGTAAACTGCTATAACTGATATTTCAAACACATTTATTTTAAACAATTCTTCATTACATTCTCTATAATAAAATATATACATATATAAATCATAGATCGCAACACTGACTGACAAAGTTAACTCAGTGAAAAATCAACCAGTTACACAAGCAGCAGTACAATGTGACAATATGAATGCGTTCACAACTAACCAAACACTCCAGCCAAAACAAACCTACTAAACTTTGGAAAGAAGTTACCTGGATTTCCAAAGTCATTCTTAATCTTACTAGAGAAAGCAATCATACCATAGATAATATGATTAAACAGTGATGTATTACAAGAGTTTAAAAACAGAATGGAAAGACAGACAAATAGACAGGCAAGAGATAGATAGATAGATAGATAGATTGATTGATTTTTTTAAAGCTGTGTTACTTACCAAGTGCTTCCAACAGTCCCTAGTCCTTTCGGAGACAGCATTTTTATGAACCAACTACATCCCAGAGACTCAACCCACAGTTCCTGATTTCTATGACATGGGTTGTCATTAACCAACCAAGATCACCAGGAATGCAGTACCAGTGTGGCCACACTTAAATAAACCTTTCATCTCTCTGAGCAAAACAAAAACACTGTGAAACTGGTATGGCAAGTCATACAACTCAACACTATTATACATTAGTTTCAGATGAGACCGCCTGACTAATCAGCGTACCTGAGACTCATACGGGAAAGCTAATCACTTGTAACTTGCATGAACTAGCAAAAGCAAGAACTAATCAATTCCAACAATTTTTAAAAACTTAGTGTAATATTATGTAAGCCATAAAATGAAAGAAATGTGAGATAAACGCCTAAAGATTATATGTAATTGCTATATTCCAATGCAAAATAAAGACTTTGATTTTTTCAGTTATAAAGGTCATTACTAAATTCTTCTACAAGACAATTTTTAAGTTTGTGACATTCCTGGATACAATTTTTCTTATTCTCTCCATGTGTCCTTTGTAATCAGCATTTGCAAACTTGATTTCTTAAATAAAGATCTTTACCATCTTAAATTCCTTTAAAAATTTCCCTAAGTAAATAAAACAAGAGATTTCTAGTATACTACACTTGTCCTTATAGGAAAACTTTATTCGTACCACTAATTAAATAACCAATCAAGGCTTACTTATAAAGCAGGGATTGGGAAAATAATCTTGACAATATTCAAAATCATGTATACCCACTATTAATTTCTATGAATAAAAATACACTTTTCACATTAAATGTTTCCTAGTCTAAAACATAACTTCTAATTTGTATTTCCCTAGTATTAAACTAGATAGCCTACTAAAATAACTGAAATTAAAAAGAGAAAAAAATAATAGGTCTGATAATATCAACTTGATGAAGATGCGAGCAATCAACCCCTTCCCTCCCCCGCCCCAGCCCCATATACTGCTGATGGTAGTGTCAACTTGTACAAATACTTGAAAAACTAATTGGTAGTATCTACTAAAGCTCAATATGCACTATTCCCAAGGCCCAGAAATTTCAATCTTGGTTATATATCCAAGAGAAGTAAACACTAAAAATCCATAAAACTAAAAAAACACGTATAAGAGTGCTCATAGCTTAGAGCATCGTCCCAATATGCCAAAGTTGTGGGTTTGATCTCCCATCAGGGCACATACAAGAAGCAACCAATGAATGCATAAACAAGTAGAATAACAAATCAATGTGTCTCTCTCAAATAAATAAATTTTATTTAAAAGGATGTTTATAGCATCTTTACTCATAGTAGACAAAACTGGAAATGACCCAAATGTCCATCAACAAAATTAATATACAATATTTAATATACTCATACCATGGGATACTACACAGCAATGAAAAAGAAAAATCTAACATTATACAACACAGATAGATCTTACAGAGGTAATGCTGGGCAAAAGAAGCCTGACACCAAAGAGTACATTCTATATGATTCAATTTTTATAAAGTTCAAGAACAGGCAATATTAATCAAGGGGGGATAGAGAGATCCATCAATGGCGATCAAGATCAGAATAGTGGTTATCTTTGGGGATCACACAAGAAAGTCTTCTAGGGTGCTGAAAATTTTCTATGTGTTGATCTAGGTAGCATTTACAAAGCTCTGTACATATTCACACACATAAAAACTCATCTGAGTCATATTTCATCTTACTGGCTTCCTGACCTTTAGTAAATTATTTAAACTCTAAACCTGCCTTGTTTCCTCCATAGGATGGGAATAATAAAACAGCCCTAGCTGGTTTGGTTCAGTGAATAGAGCATCGGCCTGCGGACTGAAGGGTCCCAGGTTTGATTCCAGTCAAGGGCACATGCCTGGGTTGCTGGCTCTATCCCCAGGAGGGGTCATGCAGGAGGCAGCCAATCAATGATTCGCTTTCATCATTGATGTTTCTATCTCTCCCTCTCCCTTTCTCTCTAAGTCAATAAAATTATATATATATATATTTAAAAAGATTATAAAACATTAAAGAATGGTAATTTATATTATTATCTGGTTTGCATGGTCAAAGAATTTATGAATGCTAATAGTTGACAGTCATAGAAAAAAATCAAACACAAGAAATTAAATTTGGAAAAGCCTGATGCCATACAATAAAAAAGCAAAAAGCTGAACACAATAAAAATTCATGTTGTCACAAGGAAAGGGTAAGCTATATGTATGTAATCTTACTAGTAAAAGGCATAAATGTATACAATATACTTAAGGAAGATTTCCAGTTGAAGTCCTTACATAAATAAAAGCAATTCTAACACCTCAGGGTTGGTTATCTTCAATTTTCTGGGAAAGGCAGTTATGCAAAGCAACTAGATAAGAAATTAATATAGTAATTTTCCCCTCCTAAATAAAAACTTTCAATTAGCTAATTTCTTTTAAAGCCTTTCATACTGTTTTTACTTAAAAAAAGAAAACCAGCATAGAAAATAGTTCTAACACTAAGGAGGAATTCTTTACATCCCGAATTGCCCACAGCAGTATAGCTTTTAATTATAAAAAGCACACTCCACCTTTAAATTATAGCTTCAGCATAGGTATTAGATTTTTAACATGTTATTTCCTGGACTTTCCCTTATAATAATGGTCAAAAGTAAAATTATGACATAAATTATTTCTGTGTATAGAATCAACATAAAGCTTTCTTACTAAAACAAAAATAGAATCTAACTTTTACTGACCAATGTAATGCCAGAATGCTAAAGTAAGATTCTTAAAATAACCTACGTAATCACAAAGGATCATTTCAATCTTTGAGTTTTAGCTATAGCTTGTACAGATCTTTGAATTTATTCTAATTCAAAATTCTAGCTTCCTCAAATTTAAATGCTACTTAAAACTTTAACTTGAAAAACTACTACAACTGTATAAACTACACATAGATGTTTTCCTTTTTAATAGTTCTCTTCAGTTCACTAGGAAAATGTATAGCTAAAAGTAACTGAGATATTCCTTCCTTAAGTAACTTGTATCAATTTTTTAAAGCAATATACTTTGATGTTATTTTTATATCTACTTTTTCTTTTCTGGCATTAAACCACCACATACTGCCAGAGAAACCAAAGTAAAAATCAAACTTTACCTAAGTTCATTTTAAGCAAAACTTTATCTTTAAATGCTTACATTAAATTTTCTATAGTAAAATCTCATATTCAGTGAGGCAACAATCAAACATAATATGAAAAAAATCATTATGATGTTCTAGTCCCAGCAAAGACAGTAGGAAAAACTGCATTTTCACACACAGACACAAATGACAGTTTTAACAATAAGCCATGCCTTACATCATGACATGAGCAAGAGACACTGACAAGTTTAGAATGTAATGTTCCCTTAAGGTCAACAGGATCTACGTTTATACTCATGTTACATGAATCCCTTTATAAGGTTTCAAAAACAATACTTATGAAAAGCATTCACTATGTGATGATGGAAGCCATTTTAAGAGGTATAAATTGGCTATTTTACTAAAAACACAAGTATACAGTAAGCAGTAACTGGAATTAGAAGGAGCTGGGAATTAAGCCAACACAACTGCTTGTAGCTAAAACTGGACAGACACTCCAATTTTTTTCAATCTCTAACAATGAAAAAATTTTTAAAAAGCTAGTCAATTTTCTTCCGTGAAATAACACAACTACATTTGTGTTTGAGCAGAGAAGATCTGTGCCAAGTTCAGCCTACTGTGAATTTAAATGGCTAGATTTGTAAGCAGGTTTGAAACTATGCCTAATAAGTAAAAAGAAAACCACCTACTTACAGTGTATTACAACATGATTCTGAGTCTATCTCAAAAATGCTGGTCTGACTGAAAGTTCTTCCCTATTTATTCCCAATTCTATATTTAAAAAATGAATCTTTTTTAGTGAAAGTTGACAGAAAGTTCTGCCAAAATCCCCTCTATCTCCGTCATAAGTTTTGTTGTTGTTTGGGGAGGAGGAGAAGAGGTTTTGTTTTGTTTTTTAAAGAAACCTTACAATGAATATTACAGTATATGATATAAGAAGTTAACAGCAAATTTTGATACTTGTATTTTCTCCCATTTGAAATAATTCACAAGTGGCTGATGCTTGCTTTGGTGTTCGGAATCCTCTCTGTCTGTTTAGTCTTTAAAGATCAAACTCCAAGAGTCCATAGTTCCGAGAAACATGCTTTATAGGAGCTGGGATGTGGTTGCTTAATACAGAGTGGAGCGAAAAGCACTGAAATCATCACATTTTGGAGATGGGGCATAAATTATTTTTATTCACAGATCCAGTGCCTATATTTTACAGTTATTATCTCAAGTCATCAAAGAAGGCCTGAAAGGTAAACATTACTTTCATTTTGCAAAGAAAAGAAGAAAATTAAATAATTTGCCTAGGTTCTCACTGCTAATGGCAAAGCACGAATTAAAACCTAAGATCTCATATCCAAATGCCATTTTCTTTTCACTCTAGCTTTATCCACTTCAACATGTGGTTGCAGCATTTATATAAGGGCTGGTGGGACCAGTCTTCTCCAACTTGCAGGACATGCTCAGAGACTAGACCTTTCATTTATTAGCTGACTTGATTGAACTAAAACTCAAAACCAAATTGAATCAAGTGAGGACTAAGTAATCAGAAACGTTCACTATTAACCCCATGCGTACCTCAGGGTACTGGTGACTCCCTGCCATTGGAGTGCCCAGACCCTCCTGGGGCTAGTGTGAGGCAGTACACACCGCTCTGTCCTCGGTACTGGCCTGAGAGGTGAAGCTTCTTGCTCAGTAACAGCAATCATTTGCCTTCTCCCAGTCCACAGGGAATAACGTGCTCGGTTTAGATTCTCTTTCACACATGACCAGACAATGTGACTATGCAGCAAAAAGCTTACACAGCCTTCCAAACTTTCACAGCACGTTTCCTAAAGGGTTTGCAGTTCACCAATGTGCTAAGGCACGGAGGTTTGAGAACCACTGGTCTAGACAACTCTGAGGACACAGCCAACAACGCCAGGTGATTGATGGTATCCGGCATCTGCACTTGTCCCTTCGGTGGTCCTGAGAGCCACCTCGGCCCCTCCATCAGCTGGCTCAAGCCAAGGTTCTTCACCCAGGCCATTTCACGACAACATATCCGTGCCTGACCAATATGGCATTCCTCTTTTCCAAGAGGGGGGAATACTGGTCAGTTACACTGTGCTGCAATAAATGGTTTGCACATAAACATACTTATTAATTGCG
Source organism: Myotis brandtii (assembly GCF_000412655.1). Taxonomy (NCBI): domain Eukaryota; kingdom Metazoa; phylum Chordata; class Mammalia; order Chiroptera; family Vespertilionidae; genus Myotis; species Myotis brandtii. The sequence goes on from NW_005358649.1 coordinate 2,776,748, forward strand.
AATTTCATGTCTGTCTTCCTTTCACCATTTACTCTACTTCATATCAATCTTCTCCTCTTTTTGTTTCTGCTGCTACTGCCCTAGTCCAGGTCTTCATAATTTTACCATTCAATAACCTTTTAACTAACTAGTCTCTTGTCTATACAATCCATTCTATACAAACTAAACTCTAAGACAGCTTTCATGTCAAACTCTGCTCAGACCCTTTCAATGGCTCGCTCTATGCTGTGAGCTGAACCAAATTTTTTTTACATTTTTTTAATTTTTTTTATTTATTGTCTGAACTAATTTTTAACACCTGTGCCAAACGTTTAAGGCCTAATTTGTATCCTCTCTATTTCTTTATCCAACCTTATTTCCTATTCAGATGAACACCAAAGAACCAATGCTATGCTATACATTACATTCCTGTGACTTGTTTATTTTTATAACTGGGAGTTTGTGCCTTAGTCCCCTTCACCTTTTTCATTCCATCCCTCCACCCCTCCCCTTTTCTCTTAAAGTTTAAAACTTGCAAATACTTTTTTGTGTTTTTCCTAATGTTTATACCAATTCAAATAAAATTTCTTTCATTATCAGACATTTTTATGCTTAATACTGCATTATCATTACTTTGAAGGAAACCCAAATAAATTGGCTTTTCAGATTTACATCTACAAATATATTTTTTATGTGATCATCCTAATACGAAGCTAATGTGATTGCCACAGATTCTCATGTGCTGAATTACTGCCCACTTTCTAACATCCTGGAATGCATTAGATGCTGCAAGTGGCCAGAACACACAGTAGGATACTAATACATTATTATTTTACTCTAGTTGTTTTTTTTTTTAACAATATAGATTTCTTTATAAAGCACAACTTACATAAACACATGTACACATATGTACCTTACATAGTTTAAAATATCTTCTAAAATATTTTTTAGCTAAGCAGCAAAATTTATGTAAGATAGATTCCCTACACAATGTATTTGCTATTTAACATGCACAAAATATAAGTAATATTACTAAATAAAGTACATGAAGATAGTATTTCAGAAATAACAGCCAATAAGCCAATAACCATTAGCTTATATTCTATTTCACTACAGGCACTAAGCAGAAAAGATAAATATTTAATATCCTCCTATGGTCAATAAATTTGAATTACTTCAGCAGTCACTGCAAATACATTTAAATGCGTTAAAAGAAATGCCTATACTTATAACCCCATAGGTTAGTAAACAATTTTCAAGGGACAAAGTCACTAGTAGAATTGAAGTTCATTCAATGCCTCAGATCAAAGATTCCTTTAAAATTTAGGATTTTGTAAATGAAATCAGTGCAAAATTCCTACTTATGCCCTTCCTGGTCCTTAAGTTTCATTCTGCCATACTAAGCATATTTCCTAGAATGTCAAAAATGACCAAAACAATGAGTGCATACCACTACTATCTCAAAGGGGATCCAAAAATTCAACTAATCAGTGCTTTAACACTGGCGCATTAAAATGGGTGAGCAATGTAAAACTCTGAGGACAAAGAGCCCTGTCTTCTCTTTCATTATAAACTAGACTAGAGGCCCAGGGCACAAATTCATGCACGGGTGGGGTCTGTCCAGCCCGCCCCGATTGGGCCCATTGGGCCGGGCCGGTGGGGGGGCCATTGGGCCAGGCCAGTGGGGGGGAGGGGCTGCAGGTGGTTGGTTGGCTGGCTGGCCCTGCCCCCGATCAGGGTGTTGGGGGTTGATAGGGGGGCCAGGCAGGCGGGGGAGCCTGATAGGGGCCCGAATCAGGCTGGTTGGCTGCCATAGTGCGCATCATAGCCACTGGTCATTCTGGTTGTTCTGCCATTCTGGTTGCTGGGCTTTTACATATATATAGAGATGTGTCTTATTTGAACCTATTGTTCTAATTCAGGATTAAGAAAAAGTGACAGAGAAGACATTCAACATGAGTTCCACGAGATCAAATCATCTTCCTAGAAAAATGTGTTTCAATAATTCATTTTAGTTTGACTGTTTGGGACCTGGGACACTCTCTCATATGAACACTGTTATATATGGTATTCGGTGGCCTCAGACTAGCAACAAAGTCCTTTTAAACCCATTATTCTGTTTGTATAGTACTAGAGCAGTGATTTACATCTCATGGCACACATGAATTACTAAAATTCTGCAGCACACCAAAAAATATATTTTTTGCCAATCTGACAATCTACACTAATAAAAGACAAAGATGCTAATTGACCATACCTTCGCTACACCCATCAGCCAATCAGAAGAGTATGCAAATCAACCCAACCAAGGTGGCCGTTAAATTTGCATACTGCAGGTGGGGCGGGACAGCGCAATCCGCCACCCGCCCGCTGCCATCCGGGCCTCCCAGGAGGGCCTGCTCCCGGGTTGCCATGGCGATCCACGAGTAGGAAAGCACGGCCTGCAGGCAGCCCCAGCAGGGCCTGCTCCCGAATCGCCACAGCCATCGATGAGCAGGAAAGCGCAGCCCACAGGCAGCCCCCAGTAGGCAGCACCCAGCAGGGCCTGCTCCTGGGTCGCGGTGGTGATCCGAGAGCAGGAAAGTACAGCCCACAGGCAGCACCCAGCAGGGCCTGCCCCCGGGTCTCCATGGCGATCTGTGAGCAGGAAAGCATGGCCTGCAGGCAGCACCCCACCCTGGCCACAGCTCAAGGGAGAGAACAACACGCAGTAGAGGCCAGAAGCCTGAGAGATCAACACAGAGGGGCGCCTGCTCCAAGCCTCCACGGTGTGGCTGGGGGCAGGCCCCCAGCAGGGACACACACACACACA
>NW_005358649.1:2779866-2788343 GCF_000412655.1 Myotis brandtii
AGGACATCCACTGAGGGCTCCCAGACTGTGAGAGGGGTAGGCTGGGCTGAGGGAACCCCACCCCCCCAGTGCATGAATTTCGTGCACCGGGCCTCTAGTAATAGGTATAATTTTGATTGGTTTACAAAAAATAATAACAGTAATTACCTACCCTTTTTGCTCCAAAGTGACTTTGGAGCAAGGATTTCTGATACCAAAAATTAACCAATCAGACACAACCTTATTATGCAACGTGATAGCTAAAATGCAACTCTATCATATGACCTATATATTTATGGTTCAAGACATGGCATTCACACTAAATGGCTATTGCTATGTTGGCTGTTGTCATTGTTCTGTTTGACAATCTAAGGGAAAAGAGGTCAGCGCCCCTGACTAAATAGTCAGGTATTGCATGTTTTAAAAATCCTTTCGGCACACCGGTTCAAAATCGCTGTACTAGAGTATAGTCTTTACAGTTAGTTCTGCAAAAGCTAACCAGCTTGAGTGAAAACATTTTACTGAGAACACTCAGAATCCCCAGCAGGGGTGTCAGGAACTCCCCTCCCCTCCTTGCCTCAGAGGACATGCCCCCTCCCCCTCCCTCCTGGACAGGAACAGGGCAGTACTGTGTCTGCCACTGAGTGCAGCAGGGGTTCCCAGAGGGCCAGCGGGGAGGCAGCTGGGGATGTGGGAAATGTCCTACGAAAGATGATGGGGCAGAAGAAGTGGGGAAGGTTTAAGAGTGGAAGAAGACCAGAAGTGGACTGGAAATTTGAGGGAGGAACCAAGCTTGAGAGAAGACAGGCATGGGTAAGGAACAGTGAGTGCAGCAGAGCCAGCCAGTGAGTCATTTTCAACCAAGGGCCAGCCTGCAGCCTTTCAACTCACCACCTCACCCGCTCCCTCTGCCCAGAATTTCTCTCCTCTCCTGGCCAGCTACAAAACAGAACCTAACCTCTCTGATGTTTCCATTAACAACAAACCCTCTAGCTGTCTAAGGAGTTTTACTGCTAATAACAACAACTGCGGTTAAATGGGCCCTCTTATGCATTGATAAATGGTGACTCTTTCATGGAGGAAAATGGGACTGGAGCAAGCTGTGGAGTGGAGGACAGACAGGCAGGGACAAAGTGGGACTAAGGTGAGGAAAAGCTCCCAGAGGGAAGACAGAACAGGGGCAAGAGCTCCCTAACTGTAGTAAGTCTTACAAAACAAAGCAAGATTATATAAATCAAGGCCTCTCTTAACAAAAGTTCCACCAGTCAAAAGACAAAACATAGTTCTAAATAATATTATAAACACTTTAACTGACTTAAGACGACGGTTAATTTATTTAATGTAAATGTGTCTCAAGTGGAGGAGTTAATGTTAACATACTCCTTCCAACTGCTGATGACAAAGCTGCAGTTTTGTAGTAAATTACAGTGGCCACGATAACCCAGGAGTAATTTACCGTCCAAGTTCTCCAATCACACCTGGAAACATTTAAGCCTGTCATGCCATGTATGTTAATAGTTAGGAAGCAGGGACTATAGATTAACCACATCTGAAAAGTTAAATTATCATTTCATACAACTCCAAAGGATCACAAATAATGCAATATGGTCCCCCCGGGGTAAAAAGGCAATGTGTGACATATGGGAACTCAGGGATAAAGAATCACTCCCAAGACAGTCACAGGCAGAGTTTTCAAAGAATTTGTAAACGTGCCATGCATAGTTTATAAATTTCTCCTCTGCTCAGAACTTGTCTTCAAATTTAGAAATTAATTTTTCAGCCAGATAAAATATCAAAGCACTTTTTAAAGAATCATACTTAATGTAACTTTTTTTCCCAGAGGGCAAACAGCACATGTACCAACTACTGCTCCAATGTGTGCTATCTGCTCTTTCTGAGAGTAACGGGGGGCTAACAAAAGCCACTAAGCCCCAAAACAATTAGCAGCAGTGTGACAGCAACTAAACCTTGACTTACAGGATCACATATAATGCTTGGACCCATTACATGTACCTTGGAAAATCCTACTATAATGATTCCCTCATAAGTTAGATTTGCTTTAGCTGTAAACTCCAAAATGCAGCACCAGCATTAATTCCCTCTCACAAAAATCTCAGTACCAACTTTGTTTGCCTAGTGTTTTCTCCAAATCATACTTTTTTTTTTTACTATTATTATTCAGGACTTGATATAGATCTACTCTAGCACCCTCAACATTTTTCAATAATTGAAGCATTAAGAGTCCAGGTGACTTGCCTACGGTCAAACAGGGCTAACAGGTAGAGCGAAAAGTGACTTCAAGTTCGGGCCAGCTAGCAGGGCAGAGCTGAAGCTAGATGGCAGGGACCCAGGGCCCACAGCCACCGGCTTCTCCCACACAAACTGCAACTCCACCATCCCCACGACTCATGTCCAAACACAAAGAGCAGCAGTGCTGGCGGTGCTGGCATGAAATGACATCGGCACCTTTACTATGGGGATCCAAATCTAGGGTATTATGTATACTCTCCTCTAGTCAAGAAATAATCAACTGTGCTCAGTTATGTGGTTTCTTGTGATATTTCAAAATGTATAGAAATCTACACAAAGACTCCTAACTATAAGTGTTTAATAATAAAATGGTTTCTTGTGATATTTCAAAATGTATAGAAATCTACTCAAAGACGCCTAACTATAAATGTTTAATAATAAAATGTTTAATCAGGAATAGAGCATCTTCACCTGCGTCTCCTTCAAAGCTGCAAAGACCCTGCTTTTCTGGCCCTCCCGCCGGCCAGGCCACCACACTGGCCATTCTGACCTGTTCGATGACTTGGAAATAACTGTGTACAGCCACTGGGTATAAGTATCAAAGTGCTTGCTAAACATTCATTACTTCTCTTAACACCCCTATTTACAGAGATAAGCCAACTGAGACTCAGATGAAGGCCTGTGCTGCACCAAGCACAATACCTTTATACTGCTACAGCTTAAAAATCTGATTATTGCCCTAGCTGGTTTGGCTCAGTGGATAGAGCGTCGGCCTGCAGACTGAAGGGTCCCAGGTTCGATTCCGGTCAAGGGCACATGCCCAGGTTGCGGGCTTGATCGCCTGTAGGGGACATGCGGGAGGCAGCCAATCAATGATTCCCTCTCATCATTGATGTTTCTATCGCTCTTTCCCTCTCCCTTCCTCTCTGAAATCAATAAAGATATATATTTTTTTAAATCTGTTTATTGTTGAAATGACTATCAACCTAAATGTGAGCTGCCTTTTCCCTTTAAAAAGCTAAACATTGTCATAAGAAAAATTTTTTTGCAAAATAAGAAAGTTTGTTTATCATCTATGTCTGTGTTCAAAGGCCTACTGGACTAGAAGCTTACAAGCAGGCAGCTTCTGGGTCTGCATCATTCACACTGGTTGCCAGTCCAGGGCCCAGGTCATGTTAGAACTTAACAAATATGTGGAAGGCGAGGAGGTGGGGAGGAGTGAAAGCTACAGAACCAACACTGGGTGAGCAAGTCCACCCGTCTCTGTCCTCAAGATGTTAGGTTAGTGCAGGGGTGGGCAAACTTTTTGACTCGAGGGCCACAATGGGTTCTTAAACTGGACCGGAGGGCCGGAACAAAAGCATGGATGGAGTGTTTGTGTGAACTAATATAAATTCAAAGTAAACATCATTACATAAAAGGGTACGGTCTTTTTTTTTTTTTAGTTTTATTCATTTCAAACGGGCCGGATCCGGCCCGTGGGCCGTAGTTTGCCCACGGCTGGGTTAGTGTAATTCCAATGTACATCTGCCCACTGTATTCCCAACTCTTTTATCACGATGGAATTTCTTAAGTTAAATTTGCTGACAAGTTAATGGGCAGCTTAATCGTGATATTTCAACTACAAAAGCATGATTTTAATATTTGCCAATACCATCCCTGTAAAATATATTGGCAGGTTCACATTAAATTGGCCTAATAAAGATGGTTTTCTTTAGTCACCATTTTAAAAATCACCTTCATTCTACAGATTAAGGGACAAAGTTAGTGGGATTTACTTCTTACATTTATAAGTCCATACTGAATTCACATTCAATAACTTTTATCTTAAAATTTACAAGAGTACCATGAGTTGTTGAACTCTTATTTAAAACAGTCGAGGGAGGGAGAGGAGGAGGGAGGACCTAGCCCTGCCAAGGCAGGAATCCATCAGTGTCCATGTGATGCCTCCAGATGCCCTTCAAGCAGAATCTTGATTTCGCCACAGAGGCAGCACCCACCACTCCAGGAATACGACTCGTGCTTGCAGCCACATCTCTGGAAAGGCTAAGTTTAGTGCTTCTTCACTGTTGACTCGCATTGGAGTAAACTTCTTAGGAAGAGAGTGTAAGAAGTTTCACTAGAGGAAACTATCAACATCTGTAACCATTTATTTTTTTAAAATATATTTTTATTGATTTCAGAGAGGAAGGGAGAGGGAGAGATAGAAACATCAATGATGAGAGAGAATCATTGATTGGCTGCCTCCAGCATGCCCCCTACTCGGGATTGAGCCCACAACCTGGGAATGTGACCTGACGGGAATGGAACCTTGACCTCCCGGTTCATAGGTTGACGCTCAACCTGAGCCACGCCGGTCAGGCACAACTGTAACCATTAAATTCTTTGCTTGTTTTTTCACTTAATTACTTTCGATCAGTATTTCCTGACTATGCTAAATGCTGACAGAAAAAGCTAAGAAACAATTCCTACCTACTAGGAGTTTATCATCTTTTTACAACAAGGTATTAGGTGAGCACACAAAGGGTTATAATACTAAGTGAGATTAAGTGCCTTAGAAAGAATAAGAAAAGCATTCTGCAGGTTACTAAACCCAGCAAAGACTGTAAGGGACTGCCCTTGACAAGCTTCCTCTCGCAGGCAGACATGAGGGAAGGGTATGCCTCATGGGTATGGGTCACAGTTGAGCAAAAACTGAAGAAAGCAGAGTAGACAGAACTCGAGCTGGAATACAGGACGGGGAAGGTGGTAAGGGAGTGACAAACAAGACAGGAACATTTGGGCACTACTGGGGAAGACCGGGGCAGCTAAGGAGTTTGCCCCTATTGTGAGGGCTGTGGGAAGAACAAGTAATTGGAGGCCTTTAAAGAGCAGTCTAGTCTGATGACCATGCTTGAACAAGTTAAATCTTATTTCAGTGTGAAGATAAGCTGGACTCCGTCATCAAGGCAGGGAGCTGGCCACAAAGACCTGAGGCCTGAGTACAAGTGTGACGGAGGGAATGAGAGGGCTGCCCTGTGCACATGTGAAGGTAGGCTGCACAGAGCCTGGCAGGCGGGCACACAGAGGGGAAGAGAGAGGAGTCAAGGAGGAAAACTGGTTTGGGTGGAGGGAAATAAGAAGTTTCACTTTGGTTGTGCTACCTGGAGAAAGTGTCAAGCAAGCAGTTTAGAGCTTAGAAGAAAGGTCAGGTTGGGGCCACAAATTCGTAAGCTATGTAAAAAAGGTGATGGCAAAAGCGTGCGTTGGATAAGATCACTAATAAAAGAGCATAGGAAAGAGGAAAAGTGTTTTGAGAATGCCTACCTGCGGGGGATGGGAGGTAAGAGGGTAGAAAACCAGCAATAGACACACAGTATTGGCCAGAGACAGAAGAATTAAACTCATGCTCAGTTCAGTTCAACAGAAGGTAATCGGGGTCGGGGGGTTGGGGAGGGGCTGTTATATGTGAGCATTACACTGGAGGTAATATGATGACTAAACATTAAAGCCCCTACTTTAAAAATGTGATGTCAAGAAAATCAAGCAAAAACACAGTTGCAAAAAGAACTCAGGAAGACATAATTATAGCTACTTTAATAATAATAATAAAAGAATGCTATGAACAACTATATGCCTATACGTATTTGCAAGCAATGAGTAATATTCTAGAAAAATATACATTATCAAAATAGCCTCAAGAATAAACTAAAAGCCTGTAATAGCTATTCATATGAATTTCTACCTCAGATCCCCTAACAGAGAAAATACTGGTAAGCAAAACTGTGACCCATATCATTAGAAGCAAACTAGAAGAAAAAGAAAACAATGATCAGCAAACTAGAAACTGAAGGGGCTGTCCTTCACCTGATGAAGGGCATCAGGAGGCCCATTCTACTGCACTCTGGGTGGTCTCTGGTCTCCCCAGTTTTAACAGGAAAAGTGACCACGTGTGCAGTTGGACTAGCCTTCCACTAACCCTGCACTCCATCTAACACTAAGGAACAACTTCATGTCATTCTTTAAATGGAAAAAATAAATTCTCGATATCTCAAATGTTCTTTAATATTATTCTGTTATGTATATATCATCTGTGAATCTAATTTTTACAAATTTTTCCATCTATATCCCATCTTGTGGTACTAATTTCCACAAATTGACTCTCTATAAGAGAGCTTTTTAATTTATCATAAAGCTGACTCCTATAAAATTCCTAGAAGGCTTCTTGCCCCAACCTCAATTCTAGCATGATGGAATTTGAGGAATTTATCAAAGACATTATTTTAATAACCTCACTACATCCTCCCCCTTTGTATCAATAGCTCTAAGGAACAAGTATTTATAGTATACTGCTGTATGTCCAGACACTTCATTATTTTTATTTAACAGAACAACATACAGCATTTATCTCTTGGGTGTGTGTACAGCCTAGTTCTGTACAATGGCAAAGATAACATGCTATTTCCACCTTTCCAAAAAATGCCAAGCATATTACTGAACTTAGCACAAAATCTAGAGAACCATCTAGAACAGCTTACAGATTCTTATCCTGATTTCAACTGGAGTCAGGATTCCTCGCTTAATAAATGGGATCCATATGATTCTTCCCTAAATGGACCACTGTGCACTGTCCCAGAGCAGTGCATTCGGTCTTTTGCTCACTCACTGTCTGCAGTTAGGTTTTGTCTTGGAGCATTTCACTACCCAAAACAGCTCCAAGTGCACTGTGTACACCTTCCTTTACAAGTAACTCTTTGATTGGACTTGGCCCACTTAATTCCTAACTTATATCTTCCATATTATACTTCGTAACTGGGCATTCGATTTTTTTAAAAAAGAAAACTGTCTTCTATAATTCTGCCTTGTTTTAATTTTCCAAAAGGTGATGAAGAATTTCTACCCATGTATGTGATCCAATCAATCTTATACTTCATACTTTTTGCAGGATACTCAAAACAGTGTTTTAAAATAAACATTCCTATTCGATTATGCTTGTATAATCTTTTCATTATTTTAATAAATGTTTATTAAGCATTTACTATATTCCAGGCAAAGTGCTTGGTGTTTATAAGTAATAATTCTCTTAATCATGAGGTAGTATTCTTCTTCTCCTTTTTAAGAGAGAAAGTTGAAGCTCAGAGTGCTGGGAAAAATTGCTCAATGTCCCAAAGTTCATATGTGGCAACAGTCAAAACTGGAACCCAGGTCTGACTCTAAAAAGTAGGCTCTTCCCATCATGCACACTGCCACAAAGCTACATGACCCATAGTCCCCACACCCAAGAAGGTCACAGGCATGTAACAAAACAATCCCAACATGTCATGTAAGTTCTATCAATTTCCCTAACACCATTTTGTATTTTAAAACTTTGCTAAAATTATTCTGGGGTTATTCCTCTATAAAATTACTAAATTATATTTTGTGCAATTAAGCATTTATTAACTGCTTGTTACCTTGAATGCACTCTGTACTGTGCTAGTGCTCATAGTGACAATGAAGAATAGATAAATACATTTTACCTCATGAACCAACGCACAAAGGAACTGAAACCAAAGTTTCATGGAAAAGTATTTACTGTTACTACATGTGATATACTTTCATCTATTATGTTTTTCATCATGCTGGTCATGACCCACTAAAATAATACTACAACCCACTTATAGGTCATGCCCCCAAATCTGCAAACTCTATCCTGTAAAATAGGTTAATCAGACAAAATCTTCCCTTTTGCTTCTGATTTCAATCTGGCCATCCTATCTAATAAAAGAGAAACATGGTAATTAGTGTACGACCGCTACCCTTCCCATGGGCTAATCAGGGCGATATGCAAATTAACTGCCAGCCAAGATGGCGGTTAACCGCCAACAAAGATGGCAGCTAATTTGCATATGTAGGCACAATGCTGGGAGGCGAAAGGGAAAGGACGGAAGAAGCCCCCTGCCACTGACGGTGATCGGAAACCCAGGGGGGAGCTAAGAGCCGGGGGCAGGGCAAAGGTTCTCAGCTGTGATCAGAGAACCAGGCACCTTTGCCGCCCCGGCCAGTGATAGCGGGAAGCAGGGGTGGAGCCAGCAATGGGAGCTGGGCAGTCCGGGGAGCTAGGGATCCCTTGCCCAGGCCTAAAGCCTTGGCCAAAGACGTTAGGCCTGGGCAGGGGCGGAACCAGCCATCGCGGGGAGCAGGGGCGGAGTCAGTGATCCTGGGCAGCTGGGGGTCCCCTGCCCAGGCCTAACGCCTTGGCCAGAGGCGTTAGGTCTAGGCAGGGGCGG
>NW_005358649.1:2789277-2789663 GCF_000412655.1 Myotis brandtii
CGGGGAGCAGGGGCGGAGTCAGCGATCCTGGGCAGCTGGGGGTCCCCTGCCCAGGCCTAACGCCTTGGCCAGAGGCGTTAGGTCTAGGCAGGGGCGGAGCCTGCAACCACGGGGAGCTGGGGGTCCCCTGCCCAGGCCTAAGGCCTCGGCCAGAGGCGTTAGGCATGGGCAGGGGCGGAGTCAGCAATTGTGAGCAGCTGGGGGTCCCCTGCTCAGGCCTAACGCCTTGGCCAGAGGCATTAGGCTAGGCAGGGGCAGAGCGGGAGATCTCGGGAGCTGGGGGTCTCCTGCCCAGGACTAATGACTCCACCAGAGGCCTTAGGTCTTCGCAGGGGCGGTGCCAGAGATCGTGGGTAGCAGGGGCGGAGCCGGGAATGGTGGGAGCT
>NW_005358649.1:2789711-2814737 GCF_000412655.1 Myotis brandtii
CCTGGGGGTCCGCGCACCTGCCTCCGGAGTCCCCCAGTCCCCTCAGCCCCCCAGCCAACCAGGGTTGGCCCGAGGCACAGGCAAGCCTCAGATGGCAGCTGCCCAGCCACCCAAGGCCAGCCCAAGGCTCAGGTAACGAGGGCCGGCTGAGGCTTGCGTTGCTGGCAGTGGCAGCAGTAGAGGTGTGATGGGACATCATCTTCCCCTGATCGCCGGGTCACCTCCCACCCCTGAGGGCTCCGGGACTGTGAGAGGTGGCAGGCCGGGCTGAGGGACGCCCCCTCCAGTGCATGAATTTTTATGCACCGGGCCTCTAGTCCTATATAATAAAGGGGTAATATGCAAATTAACCCTCACACCCTCACAAGATGGCTGCCTATGATCAGGCTGGCAGGGGGGTTAGTGAGGGACCACCAAACGACTGATCAAGCAGGCTGCGTTGGGCGACCAGGCGGGCAGAGGGGGGCAGTTGAGGGCAACCAGGCCTGCAGAGGGAGCAGTAAGAGGCAACCAGGCCGGCGGGGGTTGGGGGGAGGAGTTAGGGGTGACCAGGCCAGCAGGGGGCGGGCAGTTGGGGGCGATTAGGCTGGCAGAGGGGGCAGTGAGGGGTGACTAGGCCAGCGGGAGTGAGGGCAGTTGGAAACGACCAGGCCGGCTGGGGGGCAGTTGGGGGCAACCAGACCGACGGGGGTGGGGGAGCCATAAGGGGTGACCAGGCCGGCAGGGGGGCAGTTAGGAACGACCAGGCTGGCTGCAGGGGGCAGTTAGGGGCGATCAGGCCGGCACACAGAGGCAGTGAGGGGTAATCAGGTCGGCAGCGGGGGGCAGTTAGGGGCAACCAGGCAGGTGAGCAATTAGGAGCCAGCAGTCTAGGATTGTGAGAGGGTGTCCAACTGCCGGTTATCTCCCGAGGGGTTCCGGATTAGAGAGGGTGCAGGCTGGGCTGAGGGGATTTCCCCCCCACCCCCTCCCCCAGCACGAATTTCGTGCACCGGGCCTCTAGTCCTTTATAAATGAAGTGTTTACGACAGTTAACACCTGTAAGGGCTTATTTTGCTACTATGTTTGGTAGTATTTTAATAGGTAATTCAAACTACCCTACACTTTTTTTTTCATCTTACCACCTTTTTAAAATTTTTGTTTTATCTGAGATAGAAAGAGAAACATCCATTTGTTGTTCCACTTACTTATGTATTCATTGGTTGCTTTTTGTATGTGCCCTGACTGGGGATCGACCTCACAACCTTGGGGTATCTGGACAATGCTCTCACCAAGTGAACTACCCAGCCAGGCTTTATCCTACCCTTTAATATGTTCTCATATTTAACGATGCACTACTTTTGAGAGCTTCAAATTTTCCTAATTTGAAAATATTAAGTTGTTAGAGACAGTGTACATAAAGTAAAACTGTACTTAAATTTTTTTAAAACAAATTAACTATAGCAATGAGCCTATAGTCATATCACAGTGACAGTCTATTACCATTAAAGAAACCATGTTTAAGAAAAACCAACTGACTTGTGTTTGAAGAAACTTAAACCAGCTTTAAATACTGCATGTAGATAAGGCAACCTTTTCTGAAAAAAAATGTTTAAAGCTGGTAAATCTTTTTTAGCATAATAAATGGAAGAGACCTCAGGAGTAAAAAAAAAAAAATGATGATACACACATTTCAAAAATGAAAAAACACACACACTGAAGGTTTAGAGAGCTAAGTAATCTGACCAAGGTCATAAATGTCCTTATGGTAGAGCTTGGACTAGAACCTGGTTGCTTATTAGCAGGGTCTCTTTCCATTCTACAAAGTGTCCACCTCATGGAAATCACCACCAGCAATCACAGTGGCCTACCTTAGTAATCTCCCTTATCGAAAACTCTAGATTATGGTCTGACCTACACAATTGAAGTATACTTGACTAGGTAACCTTGTACATTGTCCTCTAATTGGTTCTTGTGTACTTTGAATAAGAGCTTTAGATATGCCTTATAAATAAAATGACCCTTATAAACTATTAAACATGTTAAATATAATTTAGCCATAGAACTACTTGAAAACCAGTTTCATTTTTAATCTCCTCAATTACACACAATGCCTGCCAAGACCTTAGCTCTGGATTCCATCATGTTGCTGTAACCAGCAAAAGAGAACCATTTCTCCTCTTAAAAAGGAATCGCTCTCTTTATTTGCACAATCTACCCTTTCCCAAGGGTATGACAAAGGTTTCAGTTGTAATTTCAAATTCATTACAGAGCATCACAAATAATATGAAAACATGTGTGATTTTCATTTTGTCTTAGATTCTCAGGGCATTGTTTTTTAAGTAGAAATGATTTAAATAGTTAATTTTTTTTTAAATTAACCATGTGACATTTTCAAATACCAAATCAGAATATTTTTTTAAAAATCAACCATGTGATATTTTCAAATACCAAATCATAAATCTGATTTAACTTAATAACTACTTATTTTTATGTTTTGTTGCTATGGCTTTAAGTTATCGTAAAGCCTAGAAAGAACAAAACTCATATTCAACTACAAATGAATTAGAAGCCTGGGCCTTCTCATACAGATTCTCCCAGAGGTAGTTATAGGAGGTAACTCAGAAATGACCTGTGCATTGCTCTCCTTTATAGATAAACAGTGGCAAATACACTCCTGAAAAGACATGCTTTCTAAACATGTGGTCTAGCACAGAATAACTGCATTTAATAGTACAGGAATCTGAAATATATTTAAAAATGGGACACAGCCCTATACTAACAGTTCAGGGACTGAGAACATCTGGCCTCCATCTTTGATGAAATTTAACAATATATTTCTAAACTTCAATTACAAAACCTCTTCGCCATGGCATCTTCCAGAAAAATATTGCAATTTCTTAGATAAAAATAGAGTTTAATATTAATCATAATTAAAACAAGCATGTACTTAATGCTAAGGAAGTCTATGAAAAACATGTTTGCCTAATAGCAATCTTTTAAAATAACAGAACTTTACTTAAGCAAGACTGGAAAAAGACATTTATTCTTCATGTAGCACAGATTTTGAAAATGAAATTGATGGTTTATTATTCTCAGATATTTCAACAGTTCCAATCTAACAAATTTATTTATGGGAAAAATTAGGCTGATCAAAGCCTACTGTAATTAAAGGTGTTTGGCACAGATGTTGGTCCTCAAATGTTTGCTTTGTCAGCTGTCTAATCCACATTGACATCACGGTAATTAGCACACTGTCTATAATATTTTAAATGCAAATTCAACAAAATTAAGCTATTATATATTGGGAAATGAACACTGATCAAGCTATGAAACATACTTGTATCTCTATTACTATAAGATGTCAACCATATGGGTGGCACGTGTCTATATTCCGTATGAAGAACATGCAAGAAAATTCAAAGCCAAAGACAGACTGTGCTGACCTAAGCTAATAA
Source organism: Myotis brandtii (assembly GCF_000412655.1). Lineage (NCBI taxonomy): Eukaryota > Metazoa > Chordata > Mammalia > Chiroptera > Vespertilionidae > Myotis > Myotis brandtii. The sequence continues at coordinate 2,793,149 of NW_005358649.1, forward strand.
AAACACACAAACACCCACCTAAAGGGGAACAGATTCTGATGCTTCAACAAAGAATCAAAGAGTTTTCAAGCCTGTCTCTCTCCACTTCATACAGATATTCATCCTTTCATTTATTTGTTTTGACATTTACTTTGAGTCTCTACTTTATGGCAGACACTGTTCTAGGCACTACAGACAGAAGGAAGAATAAAATGAAAAAGAAGAAAACTATCCTCATCAAACTTACATTCGATAAAAGATGAAAACAGGTTTCTTGTCACATAGTAATTCTGAAATACTGCCTGAAGCCATAGGCTGAAAATGTGTCCAAGACCACATCCATAGTAGGAGATTTTAAAATTCCACCAAAAAGCTATGAGTCATTAGCAATATCTGTTATGAGCATGATAAACGGTGAAAGACAGACTGTGAACTTGGATTTGCCATCCTCATTCTAAGGAATGTTTTCTCATCCTCCTTCCTACTTATATACCACATAAAAGTTAATCTAATAATACAAAGTTTTTCAAAGTGCTGACTTCTGTGACTGAGTGGGACTGAATGGTTATATCCACTTCAGTAGAGGCAGAGGAATACTATTATTTAAATGAAACTATTTCTTAAAAAAGCTCAGTGTTTTCACACTTCTCTGACTAAACATACAACAATCATTGTGACCTGCCTTCTTAGAATTTAGAAAAATTATGGTAGAGATTATTTTATAGCCCTTGTCTCTCTTCTAAAAAGTTGATCTTTTTCCTCCCAATAAATGTTCATGTAGCAAGCAAAAGCAAAAACATTAAACTAATCATTCTTACAGCAGCATAGGAACCGAAAAACTGCCCTAACAGCTGTACTCCTACAAAACAAAACAAAACACCAATGTCATAGAAACTATGTTCTAATGACTAAAAATGCAAAAAGGGGAAAAGCTAAAAATTTTCATATACCACGTATTTCAATACTAAAGTTGTGTTTAATAATTATAAGTACATAGCTTTGTTCCTAAGAGCAAGTAGTTCACAATTTCCTGCTGATTAGTTAACCCTTTAAAACAAGCCAAAGTCCCTATAAAAAGCAAAGTGATTTGACTATGCGACAAACTGATATAAAAACCAACAGCATGTCCTCACAACGAAAGATACACACAGACTAAAAAGTAAAGGCATGGAAAAGATATTTTATGCAATTGGGAATTTTTAAAAAGCTGGGGTAGCAATACTTAAGTCTGACAAAATAAACTTTAAAACCAAAGAAAGAGACAAAAGAAGGACACTACATAATGATAAAAGGAGCAATCCAGGCCACAGAAAGAGACAAAGAAGGACACTACATAATGATAAAAGGAGCAATCCAACAAGAGGAAATAACCCTTATAAACATTTATGCACCCAACACAAGAGCACCTAAATATGTAAAGCAAATCTTGATAGACATAAAGGTAGAAAGTAACAGTAAAATAGTCATAGTAGGAGATTTCAATACCACACTGACATCAATAGATAGATCTTCCAGATAGAAAATCAACAAGTAAACAGTGGCCTAGAATGACATATTTAGATGAGATGGATTTAAGTAAACATTTAGGCACCCAACACAGGAGCACCTAAATATGTAAAGCAAATCTTGATAGACATAAAGGTAGAAAGTAACAGTAAAATAGTCATAGTAGGAGATTTCAATACCACACTGACATCAATAGATAGATCTTCCAGATAGAAAATCAACAAGTAAACAGTGGCCTAGAATGACATATTTAGATGAGATGGATTTAATTGCTATCTTCAGAAACACTAATTCAAAAGAATATATGTACCCCTAAATTCACTGTGGTGTTTTTTACAATAGCTAAGATTTGGAAACAGCCCAAGTGCCCATCAGTGGATGAGTGGATAAAAAAAACTGTGGTAGATTTACACAATGGAATGCTACTCAGTCATAAAAAAAAAAGAAGGAAGAAGGAAGAAGAAGGAAGAAGGAAGAAGGCGGAATGCTACTCAGTTATAAAAAAAAAAAAGAAGAAGGAAGAAGGAAGAAGAAGGAAGGAGGAAGAAGGAGGAAGAAGGAAGAAGAAGAAGAAAGAAGGAAGAAGAAGGAAGAAGAAGGAAGAAGAAGGAAGAAGAAGGAAGAAGAAGGAAGAAGAAGGAAGAAGAAGGAAGAAGAAGGAAGAAGAAGGAAGAAGAAGGAAGAAGAAGGAAGAAGAAGGAAGAAGAAGGAAGAAGAAGGAAGAAGAAGGAAGAAGAAGGAAGAAGAAGGAAGAAGAAGGAAGAAGAAGGAAGAAGAAGGAAGAAGAAGGAAGAAGAAGGAAGAAGGAAGAAGGAAGAAGAAGAAGAAGAAGAAGATCTTACCTTTTGTGACAGCATGAATGGACTTGGAGAGTATTATGCCAAGTGAAACAAGCCAGTCAGAGAAAGATAAGTACCATATGATTTCACTTACATATGGAATCTAATGAACAAAATAAAATAACAGTTGTGCGTTGATCTTGGATCCTGGCAGAAGGGACAGTCAAAATAAATTTTGAAGGATAGAATTTAATATCCAAATTAATGTGGGAGAAGTAGATTTTAAGCACAGGGAACTCATGAGCGAGCATTTATTAAACTGCTTCATATGTGGGTAGTAGGGAAAACGAAGAAGAATTATATTGGGGGGAAAGCATATATAATAACTAAAAGAATACATTACAAAACAGTGAAGTATAGGAAGAAAACAAAGAAAATATGACTATGATCCAGATTTAGTGATGTTTCCTGTTTTGTGAAAACAATTAGCCTTTTTAGTCATGCTATCAAATAGTGGATGGTTAATTGAAGTAACAAATGTGAAAATTCCTCAAAAAGCTGGCAAGGCATTATAGAAATATGCAAGGTGAAGTTATTTCTCCTATGCTGTTGATTTTCTCTTCTTTTAAAAAAAATTATATCTAGTTAACATTTATTGAGTGCTTATTACACACAGGACACTATTCCAAGTCCTTTAAATATATAATCTCATTTAATTCTCTTGATGATTCCATTGTACAGATACCTATTTTATAGGCAAGAAGTTAAGGCACTTGTCAGAAACTATACAATAGGCCAGCAATGCTGGGATGAAGGAAAATGTATGGAGTGATGAAACTTCTGTGAATTTGAGTCAGGACCAGATCGTGAATAATGCAAAGGATATAATTAGAGTGCAGAAAGGGTGCATTTACTAAGTGACTACTGTTTGCCAGGCATATACCTGATCTCATCAAATCTTTACAACTCCCATATTTCATAAAAATTATTAGTCACACTCTTACCAACAAAACTCAGACATATTTTTATTCTCACTAAATCATGCTAGTAAGTAGCAAAAAGAAAAAAAGCATGACTCCTTAGCATATTCTCTATCTACTATACCTTTTCCCACTCTTTCTTGCCTAATTCTATTGTCCCCCTCTCTCCCAGTTCCATCTTTGCTATGCCTCTTTCTCTTCCTAGACAAAACTTTATTTTATTGGAATCCTTTAGGAAAGCGAAATGAATACAAAAACTTTATAATATATATGCTGAAATTATCCCTACTCTGAATTAACTGTAAACCTGCAGTTAATTTATTTTTTATTAGTAGTATATCTGCATCCTACACTACATAAACTAATCTATATAACATGATCAAGCAAATATTAGTGCTCTTTAATGACTCCAAAATCAATGTCAATGAATAAATCATACAACCTAAATAAAATACCAGTAAATAGCCAGGGAAATAAAAAATGTTGAGTTGTCTCTTTCAGGCAAATGTTTAGTTTTTAGATAAATTAGTTATCTGAGAATTTAACACATATTTTTCTAGTACATTTTAGTGAAAATTCCCTATTTATACTTTCATATCCCCTTTCAAGTTACTGAAGTACCAAGACAAAACAACACATAAATTAAATGCTGTCCTACAAATCTTAACTATGAATTTAATTAGCAGTACAAACAGAACCCTTATATTTAAAGGATAGTTAATTACAGAACATGAGACTAAAGGAGGTCACTGGAAGATTTTATGTTCATGGTTATTCATCCCACCAAGAGGGTTCCCTGCAATATGCATGCTTAAAAGCTAGGATTAACACAAAACTGTTCACTTCAACATGATCAGAGAGTGGAAATATCTCTGCTATTAAAAATGTTATTTTAAAAATACTGATTCTAATACGGCATTTAGCCAAACATATCACTTATATAGCAAAAACTACCTTTTTAAAGAAAGGACAAATCTAAAAAAACAATTTTTTAAGACATTTAAAATTCTATGCGCAAAGCCACTCTTGCTAATAACTGCATTGTTAAATAAAATGATCCTGATCCTAATCTTATCAGTGTTTAACAATAGCTTCTGCATAACAAAACTGTCTCTACAGAGCATACATTTACAATGAAAACCTTAACTATCTGAGAAATGATTGATTAGAAAAAAATGTTTACAAAATTCTAATTCATTTTAAATGGCTATATACATTTTAGCTCTTCAATGAGGAAAAAATAGAACCTTTTTATGTATACTAACTCCTGTCATTGATTAAAAAACAAATACAATATGCTATTGTCTTCAGCTTTCCCTGAAAATCTACTTTTACAGACTAGTCTAGCCCGGCCAGCATGGCTCAGTGGTTGAGCATTGACCTATGAACCAGGAAGTCTCGGTTCAATTCCTGGTCAGGGCACCTGCCTGGGTTGTGGGCTTGATCCCCAGTAGGGGGTGTGCAGGAGGCAGCCAATCAATGATTCTCTCTCATCATTGATGTTTCTATCTCTCTCTCCCTCTCCCTTCCTTTCTAGCATCCATCAATAAATAAAAATAGCCCTAACTGGTTTGGCTCAGTGGGTAGAGCGTCAGCCTGCAGACTGAAGGGTCCCAGGTTCGATTCCAGTCAAGGGCATGTACCTTGGTTGTGGGCACATCCCCAGTAGGGGGTGTGCAGGAGGCAGCTGATCAATGATTCTCTCTCATCATTGATGTTTCTATTTCTCTCTCCTTCTCCTTTCCTTAATACAGAAATCTGAAATCATCCAATTATGTGTAAATACATTTCTAAATACCCACCATCTGCAAATGGACTATTAATACTTATGAAGTTCAACCATTTATCTAAATGGACTAAATCTTTTAACTCTGCTCAAAGGAATTTTAACAGTGAAGTAGGGGTTAACTGTAATCAGAAACCAAGCCCTCCTTAGGAAGGATCAAGAGGAAATGGTAACTTCTGGAAAATCCCAAATATTTTAAACTCGGGAACATATCCAGTTTTGACAAGCTATATGGCCATGGCATAAGTGCTTCCATCTTCAGTAGCTGTTCAAACAAGCAATCCTTTACAAGTTTGACAGAGAACAGAATTCGTTTCCCCTATCCAGCTGCACTATTTCAAAGTCCCTTAAACATAAGTGTGACAAGATTGATTTTTTCAGAGCATAGGTATTTATTGTATTGTCTTAAAGGACCTAATTTTAAAATAAATAAGTGTGTGTGGGTTGGGTAGGGGGGGAATGAAGAGAGGAAGGGTAAAGTCAAAAAAGAAAATAGGATAATGAAAACCATACATCTACATTAATACACATGGCATATTTAGATGCTCCTTTTTTAAAGCTTTTTCTTTCTTTTTTTTTGGTGTAGTATTAATATCAAAATCAATGCTTAGGAACAATCCATCAAATAACAATTGATAAATAAAAACACTAACCACACTCTAGGAGTATTTACAAATCAACATATCTGACAAAAGACTTCTAACCAGAATATATAAAGAACTCTCAAAACTCAACACTAAGAAAACAAACCAATTTTTTAAAACAGGCAAAAAATTTTAACAGGCTCTTCATCAAAGAATAGAAACAAATGGTAAATAAGCTCATGAAAGCCGGCTCAACATCATTACTTACCAGGCGAACGCAAACCCAAATCACAACTAGATATACCACACCCACCCATTAGAGTAGAAGAAAAAAACTGACAACACCAAATGCTGAGAAGGATACAGAACCAACCTGTATTCTCATGCATCGATGCAAAATGGTACAAACACTTTAGAAAATGGTTTGGTTTCTTATAAAGTTTAACAAATTAAGTTTCAAAGTAAATAAGTTAAACCTACCTCCCAACCCAGCAAGCCCACTCCTGGATATTTATCTATGAGAAATGAAAATTTATGTTCATACATTCTGTAGCCAAAAGTTTGCCCTAACCGGTTTGGCTCAGTGGACAGAGCGTCGGCCTGGGGGCTGAAAGGTCACAGGTTCAATTCCGGCCAAGGGCGTGTACCTTGGTTGCGGGCACATCCCCAGTAGGAGGTGTGCAGGAGGCAGCTGATCAATGTTTCTCTCTCATCGATGTTTCTAACTCTCTATCCCCTCTCCCTTCCTCTCTGTAAAAAATCAATAAAATATTTTTTTTTTAAAAAAAAGTTTGTAACAGCTTTCTTCAAAATTGCCAGAACCTCAAAACAACCAAAACGTCATCTGGTGAATGGTTAAATAAACTGTGGTACAACTATACTATGCAATAAAAAGGAATGAAACAGTGATACACACCGCCAGGCTCACAAGGCTGTGTGATTCCAAAAACAAAACAACAACAATAAAAAACAAGGCTGTGTGATTCCATATACACGACAATCTAGAAAAGGTAAAATAACAGAAACAGATTAGTGCTTATGAGGAGCTAAGAATGATGGTTGGGATTGACTGAAATGAAGCACAGTAAAATTTAGGGGGGGAGGGTAATAAAACTGTTCTATAAACAGTGGCTACATGACCACTATTTGTCTGTATACATTTGATTGTATACATTTGTCAAAACACACAGAACCACACATTTTAAAAATAGATTATGGTGCATGTTAATTAAGGTGAAGAAAATGCTGGCCATCATCAGGGGTGTACTGGGAAAAGAATACCCTATTATAAAACTGTTTTTTTGCCCATCACTTGTATATATGCAGTACTGCTGGGTACAACAATGAGAAAACATAAATAAAGAAGACTCAAAAAATGGCACAAAAATGGTAACGGGCAGGGAGGGGGTGATGCTACATGGTACTCAATCCAGACAAAACGACTTGAACGTAGATGTGACTAAAGTCTATTACCAGGAAAAATACAAATGGAAAGAACATTATCCTATTTGCCAATCCTATCACACTAGATGAAAAGGTTATCAGTTATTGCTTAAAACTTTCGATTTTTACAAACTGAGAGCAAGCTTACAAATCTCATCTTTCACATAGTACACAGAAAGTGAAGGGGGGACAGTGTAAGCAAAAACCATAAAATACTTGGGAAATATGTTTTTAATCAACTTTAATTTGAACATAACAGCAATTTTGACTTTTTAAGGAAAATTGTAAATTTTTTGGAGAGGAAATGTGGCAGATTGGAAACTGCAAAAAACTTTAACAGTTCAGGGACCTTGGAGAATTAAATCAGATGACACATACTTAAGTCCATAAATGGTGAAGTGTGAAAATGTAATAATAGTTGTTAGTATACTCTCTCTGAGCTAGAAACAATGAACATAAGAATTTCCAAGCCAGTATGCTACTCCCACAGATGATTACTGTCACAAGGCCATAAATGGAAGAGCTAACACTTAAAACCCAATTTGTCTGACTCTGCACCTAAGCTCTTAGACCCCCTATATTATTTCATTTTCCAACAATTCTTAATCAACAATTTTATACCCATGAGCTTAAGGAGCAAAGCAATATTCAATACTGCTAGAAGGTTCTATAAGGTAACTGGAGCTGTTGTTTGCAGTCTGTGCATACAGCATATGGGATACTCATTTCCGTCTGAGAACTCACATGTGGTTGCAAGTGTGTGTTGCACTTCTAGGCGGGTTTGTTACAATGGCCAAAAAGAACTCACATGTGGTTGTTGCAAGTGCGTGTTGCACTTCTAGGCGGGTTTGTTACAATGGCCAAATGATGTGGTTATTTAGCAATATCTATGCTGGTCTAACACTTTCTGGTTCTCTTCCATTTTCATGTGCATTATCTCATTTGAGACAGATAGTCACCCAGTAGGGATACATAATACTAAATAACTGGTACAGATCAGTACCTTCACTTCAGTCCAATGAATGCACCAATGCTCATGGAGCACCTGACTTGATAAAACAGGCCCAACACAATAAGCCCAAAGAAGGAAGTCCTGTTCTGTTGAAAACAAAAATTCACTACCTATAGCTACTCCCATAGATGATTTTATTTTTTTCCTTTCTCTGACCAGGTATATAGTTTCTAAGTCATCTAATTCAGGACCAAATTATAAAGCATACTATCTTTTTTAGCCCATATGGTATTCTTTCACAGAAAAACACCCTCATTTTTATGGAATTCTAAAATGTGAACAATTAAAGATCATATTTTCCCATGGTGCTCTTTTTCAAATACAGACATGTTTTTAAAATGCCTTTCAAGGGTTCCAGAGAAGAAACAACGATGTTCTTTCTGCCTACAGAAAGTACTGCTGGTAGCAGAGAACAGAAAACAGGTTCTTTCCTTCAAAATGGAAAGGAAGAAAAGCAAGGGGGAAGGGAGCTGAGTAATTATAACAATGAAAGAGGATAAAAAGACATAGAAAGACCTCTAGCCGGATAGCTTGGTTGGTTGAGTGTTGTCCCAACATACCAAGGTTGCAGGTTTGACCCACAGTCAGGGTACATACAAGAATCAACCAATGAATGCATCAATAAGTGGAATAACAAAACTAAATGTGTACAAAAAAAATATGGGACAACAAATCGATGTCTCTCTACCTCTCTCTCTCTCTTTCTCAAATCAACAAATTTAAAAAAAATTTTTAAAGATATGATAGTGTCAACAATAAAAATAAATTTTGAAAATAAAGCAATACATCCTTCACTCTCCAGTCTCTAAATATCCATTTGTTTTTCTTCTAGCACTCATTAAAATATAATAGGCACATACAACATAACTTGCATAACAATAATACGCATTCAATACATAGTTGTTGAATACTGGTTAAAGGAAATGAATAGTACAAAAATTTTTTTAATTTTTTAAAGACATGGGAAGATATTACCCAGTAAAACAATTAGTGAAAGGGCCATAATAATCACCATTCATTTTAATGAAAGATGGAGGGGAGGGGCAGAGGAGGAAAGAGGTAAATGAGCAAACATTGAATGAATTACCCCAGTCTGGCCCTAGTCAGAGAAAAGGGCTTGAACTGAAGCTACTAAAGCCAGGAGCCCCGTGCCTCTCTCTCCACCATCATGTACTCTCCTTACTGCCAGCCTCGAAAGCCGCAAGATGGATTTCAGGCCTCTCAGCTGAACCTACGCAGATTCCAAACACCCCATGAGAGCTCTCACACCACCACAGTGCTCCTCTCCAAGTTCTGGGGAGAAGTGGTATCTAAAAAGTAAAGTCTGAGGATTTGAGGGACCCTGGTTGCTCTAAAATGGTAAAAGGGTAAGTGGGGGGCATTTAGAGTACAGGTTCACAGAGTTCCTATAGTAGGATCTACATAATTTCTAAAAAATTATGACTCTAAGAAATCAAAATATAAAGGATGTTAAATGTTTCCATGTGAACTGGCTCAAATATGGCCTTAGTCACAACTTAGTAAGGAAGGCGTCAAGACTAAAATATTTAATCCAATACTCAAGGGCATTGGTGGGGGGAAAAAAAAAGCGAGTGTGTATGTGTGTTAAAAATGATAGTTGTCAACCTAAAATTTACAATTTTTTCTTCTATCATGAGGTTTTAATTCTTTTATTATGTTGGCTTTTCCCCTAAGCACTCAATTCAGAATTAAATTTTCACTGCCTGCATGAGTACATGTCTATAAAACATTCACAAAACAAGCAAAAGAACACTACAAAATTAAGTAGCTATTGGTTTTTCAGTTTTTTTTTTTTTGGTGTTTTTTAAAGGTACTTGGAAGCTTGAAGTACTTATTAAATGCTTGCTGTTCTTTCCTAGAATTCTGATTTTAGCAAAGATGGGATCACAGGAGAACTATGGTGGCTACAATTCACACACTTTGGCAGAATACTTAAAATGTCAATGTGGACCTTGTAATATCCTTTACCCCTAAATATGCTAAAGGTTCACGAAGGCAAAAGGCTCATGCAGAATAACAGGGCTCAGTACACTCCCTCTATACACAAGCACCTGTAGCTGATCCGCACAACAAAAAACCTGCAGTTCTCCTAACAGGAAAGAAAAGCTACCCAATCATGTCTGACTGGACCCTAACTCTAACCCGAACCCTGGCCCCTAACACTAACCCCTAGCCACACCAACTCCTTGGGTGACGAGGAAGGGTCTTTTTAAGAAATAAATACCAGTTACTAGACACACAGATTTTCCCTTCAACCATCGCTATTCCTTTAATACAAACTGCTAAGCCATTCGCATTGCCCTCTTCTGTAACGCTGACCTTGTTTCAGCTTCTGTGGTTCATTAAAAAGCACTGAATACTATTTTGAAAGGAAATAAATTCAAAATAACAGCATTTGTGAGGTTAACGTGAAAACTTTTGTGCCGATTTCTGAGGCTCTGTGGGAATAATGGTATTAAGCGCTACTATTTTTCTCCCTTGTTCCCCAGGAGGTGGACTGCATTTCCAGATACAGTGAAAAGACTACCAACAGAGTAATAGTTACACCAATAACATATATAAATAGGACTGCTGAGAGTATCACATAGATTCTGGAGTTACTGCACAGAGGGACCAATAATCACAGTACTCCAGCTTTTAGTAAAAACCAGTTCACAGGTACAAACAGTCTCAATTTAAATGTTTGATAATCAGTTTCCATGCACTAAGTAGTACCATTCAAAGTGGCTGAAAACTCTCTCTGTAAAATAATCACATATCTAAATGTTAAGGATTTTTTAAATATTTTGATTGATTTTTATAGAGAGAGGGAGAGGGAGAAAGCCAGACATCCATGGGCTGCCTCCTGCACGCCCCCTACTGGGGATCGAACCCATAACCTGGGCATGTGCCCTGACCAGAAACAGAACGGGCAACCTTTCGGTGCATGGGACAACCAACTGAGCCACACCGACCATGGCTAAATGTTAAGGATTTTTAAAGCTGTTTTTAAAAAAGGAATTGAAGTGAAAAACTATTATAAATAACCTGCTAAAATAAAAATAATACAGATACCAATAAAACATGCCTAACCTATAAAATGATTTCAACACAAAATTCCCCCAAATCAACATTGATATGACTCAATATTCTCAACTATAAATGACATTTGACCAATATTTCTAGCTCTAAAAATCTATGACTTTATGAATTCTATGCATTTCATTACGTGCAAAATGCTGTTATATAGAAACTAGAGGCCCGGTGCACAAAAATTTGTGCACTCGGGGGGCGGGTACTCACTGATTAGCCAATGAAAAGGGTAGCGGTCGTACGCCAATTACCATGTTTCTCTTTTATTAGTGTAGATGAACTCAAAATAGATTCAGCAGAAGACACAGGTCTCTAACTCTCAGAAAGATTTCAAATGAAGGCCAGGAAGTGAGACAAATAAGTTTAATACTAATGTTAGAACACAGTGCAAGGTATGATGGCTTATATGCCAAATGGGAGGTTGAGAGAACAGTAGCAACGATTTCATTGCATGTGAAATAGCAGCTTACTGGCCTGGTCTGAAAAGTTAAACGAGGCTTAACCTTCTAAGCTGTAAAGCATGTACTGGATTTGGTTAGTCAGAAAAGCTAAGAGTGCCACTAGCAAGGGATCAGTCAATACTGACTTAAGAAGTTTGGCTAAAGTACGAGGCTTGTGTTCATGGCAATGAGGTGATAAAATACATCCACTAGGCCACGACTTCAACCAATGGGCAATTACAAGACACTGAAACATTAAGGGAGGCATGAAAGGAAGCATTTTAGAAAGCTTATTCTCAAAAGGAGTGAGGGACACATTAGAGGAAAGACCTAAAATGGTACAAAGTAAAATAAGGAGGAGAATACAGGCATTATTTAGATTTACAGTCAAAGAAAATCTACTACTGAGGCTAAGGTAATTGCTTATCTATGTCAGTGAAATTTATCAACTCTTTATTTTTGTTATAAAACAGATTAAGTATGGTTTAGATTATTTATTTTATTAAAACCTTTTCCTGGCCCTAACTGGTTTGGCTCAGTGGATAGAGCGTCGGCCTGCGGACTGAAGGGTCCCAGGTTCAATTCCCGTCAAGGGCATGTACCTTGGTTGTGGGCACATCCCCAGTAGGGAGTATGCAGGAGGCAGCTGATCGATGTTTCTCACTCTCTATCCCTCTCCCTTGCTCTCTGTAAAAAATATCAATAAAATGTATTTAAAAAACAAAAATTTTTCCTGTATTTCTAAAGAATCACATAAACTATGTGTAAAAATCTCCTTTAACTTAGCAAAATTAGGACAGTTGTTATGGCTGGACCTGAACCTCTCTCAAAAGGAAATAAACGCTGCTTCACCAGAAGAAATCATTTATTGGCCAATGTAACTAACTCCTCCCAAAACTGAGCAATTTGCTTTGTCACTCCCTGTAGGAAAGTCTAGTTTATGTACCCTATAAATATACAATACAAAAAACAAAGTAGCATCTCTGATATAATGGCTACTAAATCAAACATGTAAAATTAATGAGACATTTTCCAAAAATAACATCAAAGTCCCCCCAAAAAGAGATTTATAATGTTCCTCACACTTTCCATTTATGTCTCATTATATTTAATTTCTTCATATTTAACAGCATACCTAAAATAACAAATCTCACTAACATTTTAAATGCTTTATAATTTTTATTACCAAAATGCAGATTTCACTTGAAAGTGAGTTCATTTGACACACTGGTTTATTCTGCAAAATTCCACAAAAATTCATCAAATAAAGTATCTTTGAAAGGTGTCTATAGACGGAAGCCAGCACTACAAAGGATTCTCTTCTAAAACTGAGATACATTGATGTAAAGTGAACTTCAGCCCAGATTAATCTATTTTTCTAAATTGGGATTTTGTATTTTCTAAAAGTTTGCTCTGTGTTTATTTTTTTTTTAAAGAGAGAGAGGAAGGGAGAGGGATAGAAAGATGAAAACATCAATGAGAAACATCAATCAGTCACCCCTCACATGCCCCTCGAGCACCCAGCCCACAACCAGGGCACATGCCCAGGATGTGGGCTCCATCCCTGGTAGAGGGTGTGCAGGAGGCAGGTGATCGATGTTTCACTCTCACATCAACGTTTCTCTCTACCTCTCCCTTCCTCTCTCTCTAAAAAAATAAAAAATTAATTTAAAAAATAGTAACAACTACAAAATTAAAACTTGTTCTTCTTCCCTAAGTACCTATCCTACCTAAAAAGAACCTTACTTTTTTTTGATTTACATTTGTTGATAACACTTCCACAGGGGATCTGTGGCAGATAAAAGAATGACTTAGGACACAGAATTGACACAATGAGTCTTACTTAGCCCAGCTTCTTCCAAATGCCATCATTTAATTATGACTGTGGTTCTCAGCTATGACTGCTTCACCTGGACACATCCTACAAGAATGTGTTTCACATGCAAAAAGATCAAATCCTCTTGGGGGGAAAAATCCAAATTTTTACAGGGAAAATATGGATTTAAGGTGAACACATCTGCTTCTTCCCCTCAAATTGCTTATTCTTTGTTTCTAAGGAATACTACTGGGGGGGTGGGGGAGGGAATTATCCTAAAGCAGAGGTTCTCAACCTGTGGGTTGCAACCCCTTTGGCGGTCGAACGACCCTTTCACAGGGGTCGCCTAAGACCATCGGAAAACACATATATAATTACATACTGTTTTGTGATTAATCACTATGCTTTAATTATGTTCCATTTGTAACAATGAAAATACATCCTGCATATCAGATATTTACATTACAATTCATAACAGTAGCAACATTACAGTGATGAAGTAGCAACAAAAATAATTTTATGGTTGGGGGTCACCACAACATGAGGAACTGTATGAAAGGGTCTCGGCATTAGGAAGGTTGAGAACCACTGTCCTAAAGGAACAGAATTTACAATGAAAAGCTTATGATAGAAAGAAAATGCAGGATGATAGTCAACCAACTGAAGAAAGCTTACCAAGAATAAATGGTGCAGGGATCAACTTTTAAAAACCCTAATGGTTTAAAATTATTTTTAAAATCTAAATAAACTCACATGACACTTACTGTGCCAGGTAATGATAATTTAAATTAAGTTACCTTTAAAAAATAAAAGAAAGCACAACAATGTAAATATACTTAGAACTACTAAAATGTGCACTTAAAATGGTCAAGATGGTAAATTTTATGATTTTTTTACCACAGTTAATAAAAACATAAATAAAATACAAGTAAGAATTGCATAAAACAATCTAGGATTTTTATACATTTAAAATGGAGGCATCAAATGTTTAGGAGTTCTCTTTCAAAACATATCGCTTAACTTTGTAGGGAAATAAAAACAGGTATTTCACTTATAAAGATACTAAAAAAGCGTTAAGTGATTTATAGAAATTCCTGATACAGTGAGTTCTCACCACTGTCAACCGGTTCTGCAACTTTAAGCCAAAGGATGTATAACCAAACCAATTTTCCCACAGGCTAATTGACATAAACAAGAGCTAAGCTCCTATAGCAAGTTATCTATGTGAGGTTGAACAAATGACTTTATTCTAAGACCTGCCATATTCTGATAAAGGGCTAGGCTATCAATGAAAACTTTGATCCTGTGAGTACTAATTTGTAGAATTGGCAGGTTGGTTTTTTCTGTGTGCTTTTTAACTACATAAAAACAAATACACTACACTTGGGGAAACACATCAGTCCCAAGAGGACATAAAAACGACTGTAGTTTTTAAAATATATTCATTGCATTGGTTTCCTCAAAACCCTGAAAAGGAAATCCCCTATCACTTCTGGCCATTACACAGGACCTCTTAAGAGAGGCATTCTAAAAAACCTAAGTTTTTTCAATTTCATTATTAGATAGGATAATAAAGTAGATTCCTTTATTGTTTAAATGGACAAGTAAAACCATTAGATTGAAAAAGTCAGTTTTCACAAATGTAGATGTATATACATATGATTTTTTTTAACCCTAAAGTATCAGGAAAAAAAAATTATTGGGCTAAAAATTACGTTAACTGAATTCCATTAGGAAAAGTGGAAATATTAGTGAGCTAGATTACTGAGTTAATGAAGAAGGAAAATAAAACAAGGGGGCCGGGGGGAGGGGACACACATAAGCGGTCCATTCATTTCGAAACCCTACAGGCTTTTTAAAAAATTCCAAGCAGAATTTAAAACAGTATTTCTGGAAATCAGAATCTGTTCTAAAACTCTACAGAACCTCAAAGGTTATTTACCCCAACAAAAATCACCACTGAAGCCCACTCAGTTACTGGAAAGAAAAGAAATACTATATTTAATATAGAAATGAGAATTTAGCATTTTTACATGTGATAGAAGTGCCTAGATTAGTTAGGAGTTACACAGAACTGAGCACACACAGCTCAGCTCCAGAGGAGAAACACACTTAGAAACCACCCATTGCACCTCTTTTCAGAAGTGCCGCAAATGTTCCTTTTATGGTTTAGCCTACACCACGTGTGTGGTAGGGAGGGGGAAGGGAACAGAATTCACTCTTCTCCTGGGTACTATTACCTCTGACATTTAAAAAAGCATCCAAAAGCAGGGCTGCATCAAAGCTTATATTCATGGAATATACAATATGTACAATTGTGTACACAACAAATGTATAGTTTGATGCGTTTTAACTAACAGGTTACAAATGTGTATTACTACAGCAATTAGGAGAACATTTCCATCCTTCCAGAAAGTTCCTTCATGTCCCTTTGTTCCTCATCCCAGCCCAGTCAACCACTTGTCTGATTTCTATCACTATATATGGCTTAGGTTTTCCTGTTTAAAACTTCATGTAAATGGAAACATACAGTATCTGTCAGGCTTTTTTGTTCAACATAACATTTTAAAAAATATTTTTATTGATTTTTTAGAGAGAAAGCAAGGGAGAGGGGGAGAGTGAAACATGAATCAGCTGCCTCCTGCACGCCCCCTCCCCCACTGGGGATCAAATTCACAACCTGGGCATGTGCCCCAACAGCAATCGATCCTCTTGGTGCACAGGATGATGTCCAACCAACTGAGCCACACCAGCCAGGGCCAGCATAGCATTTTTGAGATGTAGTTGTTATGATGATCACTAGCTTGTCCTTTTTTATTGCTGAATAGTATCCCATTATATTAATATTAGAATTTATTCAACCATTTACTCTATTGATGAACATTTGGGTTTTTCCTAGTTTGGGGCTGAATGAATAAAGTCACTGTGAGCATTCATGTCTTTTTATGGACATGTGCTCACATTCCTCTTAGATAAATGGTAACATGAGAAAAATATATGTTAAACCTCACAATAAACTTTCTAAGGAACTGCCAACTTGTTTTCACATTCTCCCCTGTACTTGGTATTGTCACTTTTTATAAATTTAGCTATTCAATTTCATTGTGGTTTTGATTTGCATTTCCCTGATGGTTTATGATATTGAGTATCTTTTCCTGTGCTGATTGGCCGTTTGCATACATATTTTTTGTGAGGTATCCAAGTCTTTCGAACACTTGAGAAATAGGGTTGATTTCTTATTATAACACTTTTGTTAAGTTATAACTCAAGAGTTCTTTACATATTCTAGATACAAGTCTTTCATGTTGTGAATATTTTCTCCCAGTCTGTGGCTTGCCTTTTCATTTCTTAACAGTTTCTTTAGAAGAGCAGATGGCTTTGATTTTCATGAAGTCCAACTTATCAATGGTTTTTCTTTTACAAGATAGTGCTTCTTGTGTTCTAAGAAATACTTGCCTATCCCAAAGTTGCTATGATTTTGTCCTGTTTTTCCTAAAGCTTTTATAGTTTGCTTTTATATTTGGGCCAACAAGCCATTTCAAATGACATTCATGCATTTTATAAGGAAAAAGTCAAGAGGATGGGGTTCATTTTTTCCCATACCAATACTCCACTGTTTTAATGCAATTTGTTGATGAAAAGGCAACTAACTATCTATATATGGGTATATTTGTCAATTCTATTCTGTTCCATTGATCTATATGTTTGTCATTATACAATAAAATACTGTCTTGATTCTTGAAGCGTTATAATAAACCTTGAAATTAGATAGCATGAGACCTCCAAGTTTGTTCACTATTTTCTTTTTCTTTTTTTAATATATTTTATTGATTTTTTACAGAGAGGAAGGGAGAGAGATAGAGAGCCAGAAACATAGATGAGAGAGAAACATCGATCAGCTGCCTCCTGCACATCCCCTACTGGGGATATGCCCGCAACCAAGGTACATGCCCTTGACCGGAATCGAACCTGGGACCCTTCAGTCCGTAGGCTGACGCTTTATCCACTGAGCCAAACCAGTTAGGGCTTGTTCACTATTTTCAAAATAAATCCTGGCTCTCTTGGGTCTTTGCATTTCCACATGAAATTTAGCACCAGCTTGTCAATTTATATAATTTTTTCTCTCACTGCTGAATCAATAAAAGAGCTTGGCAAACAATATTAAATATATAATCTCATTTTAGTTCCATCAAATCTATCTATACCAGTGGTTCTCAACCTTCCTAATGCCGCGACCCTTTAATACAGTTCCTCATGTTGTGGTGACCCCCAACCATAAAATTATTTTCGTTGCTACTTCATCACTGTAATGTTGCTACGTTATGAATCGTAATGTAAATATCTGATATGCAGGATGTATTTTCATTGTTACAAATTGAACATAATTAAAGCATAGTGATTAATCACAAAAACAATATGTAATTATATATGTGTTTTCCGATGGTCTTAGGCGACCCCTGTGAAAGGGTCGGGCTCAGGCAGCCGTGGGCTCAGGCAGCCATGGGCTCAGGCAGCTGTGAGGCCCAGGGCTCAGGCAGCCATGAGCCCTAGTGACTGTGAGGCCCAGGGCTCAGGCCTCGCAGCCACCGCGGCCGGCAGTGGCAGCAGCAGCGGGGGTGATGGGGGGCGGTACCTTCCCCTGATCAGCCCAGTCGCCTCCTGCAGAGGGAGACCAGACTGCGGCTTAGGCCCGCTCCCCGTGTCATCAGTAGGACATCCCCTGAGGGCTCCTGGACTGTGTGAGGGGGCAGGCGGGGCTGAGGGACCCCCTCCAGTGCACAAATTTTCGTGCACCGAGCCTCTAGTATATATATAAAAAGCTAATATGCTAAGTGTCCTCGAACCATCCAACCAGTCGCTATGACACGCACTGACCACTAGGGGGCAGACGCTCAACGCAGGAGCTGCCGTGAAGCACACTGGCCATTTACAAAGAAACAGCACCGTAGACCTGGCTCCGACAAAGCAACACTACTTGGCTTCCCCTAAGTGGGACACAGGCCCCGCCACCACCCCAGAACGACACTCCACCAAATCACAGCCAACGCTGCTGAGACCCCCATGGCGCAAAAGGCAGCCCACAGCCCAGCCCAGAAACAGTGGCTGTGGGCACTGGGTAATGATGTCACGTAGCAATGCCCAGCTTCCTCTCCCTACCAACTAGCCTCCTTGGAGTTTCTTCAGCCCAGGAACACAACTTGCTTTATAGCCAGGTGCAAACATTTTACACTTTAACCAAATGTCTGTGAAGCATTTTCCCATGCCTCATCTCATTTGATCCTCACAGAAGTCCTGGAGTAGGTAGATAGGAGACTTAGTAGAATCTTATTTTCTTTTCATTAGCCAGAAAACGGAGATTTAGAAAGTTTAGAAACTTGACCCGACTAAAAAGAAGAAATGGTGGAACTTGAAAATGACTTCATGTTTTCTCACTGCGGAGAATATAGTCAAACACTGCTGCAGTTAAATATTTTACTCTTTGTTTTCCCTGCATGATCTACAATAATAATCTGCTTCGTGTTGATATTTACTGCTGTGTTGCTGATAATTACTTAAAAGAGAAGTTGGGGTGCTTCACCGGGCTGGAAAAAGTTTAGCTAAATCAGAAAGCAGGTCTAATTAAGCAAGTTTATATATATAAAGCTCTCACTGGCGTCAATCACATGCGTGATGTTTCCATCTGTCACTGTCGATCGTGAATTTGGTTGACACTTATATTACAGAGAAAGGGCAAATAGTGATATTAAACTATTTCTTCTAATTAATTTCCTTTCAATGTGCACAAATCCATGCACTGGGCCTCTAGTCTATAAATAAAGGTACATGCAAAAAAGAAACTGAACCCATACATAACAATATGTAAAGGAATTCTCTCTAAGGGTGAAATTACAAAAAAAATTTTTTCCTTTTGCTGAACTTTATTTTCCAAAATTGACAATTTTATACAGAAAAAGTTAAATATAATTCATAAATGTAACCTATATAACAACTTAAGTAGAAAAAAGGAGAACTGATGCCCAAGTCATCCTGTTTTTTTATCCTTAATCTCACATTTTATCTATATGTAAAAAAAAAAAAAGGCATGAAATGATAAACTACAAACTATTAGTTCTTCTCAAGAGTCAGGATACTTGCAAGAAGAATGAAGGAAAGACTTTCCATTTTTATTTTATATGCTTCTCTAATGTCTCATTATTGTTGCAATGACCATATTTTATGTATTAAGAAAAATTAAAATATTCACCAATAAAATAAAATATATATGTATGATATTAAGCTGAATGAAAGCAGAGATGAAAAGATCATCCTTGAGGAAGACTGCCCAACTCTATGTTTCCCATTTAAATTTTGAGTGTAAGAAAAGCTTTTTCTTGGCTAGGAAGTTGCCTATGGTACCAGGTGAAGACAGATGCTTCAGAAAATCCAAAGCAGATTGACTGTGTATCCTTAAGAATCAGAAGCAACTAGAATATGCTATTTCAATAGCCAACAAAAATAGCTAGAAATTTTCCAGCCGGTGTGGCTCAGTGGTTGGGAGGTCATGGTTCCATTCCGGTAGAGGCACATATCTGAGTTGCAGGCTTGATCCCCAGTAGGGGGCATGCAGGAGGCAGTCAATGGATGGTTCTCTCTCATCATTGATAAGTGTCTCTCTCCCTCTCCCTTCCTCTCTGAAATCAATAAAAATATATATTTTTAAAATAGCTAGAAATTAAAACTGTAGGCAAAAATAATGAGATTCAGAAGGGCTGTAATTCAATGTGTGAGATTGTATTGTTAATATAAACACCACAGTTGGTGATACTGATTCAGAATTAAGGACTTCAGTACATTAAGGTGAACCTGTTAGAAACATATATACCCAGGGCACTCAAGTTGCTCAGGTGTCAAACTACCCAGAAGTCATAGTACTTCCTTAGGAAATCTGCCCTTACAGACATCATGAAATGTCAAGATATCTAAGTCCACTCTATGAACCGGAAACCTTTTATTAGCAGAAAATAAGACATTACATACATAAAACATAGACTCTTGTATATTTATGAAAGAGGCAGCACTGGTGAATTCAGCATGAGATTTCCTACTAATATCCATTTGCTCTTTTCACTTCTACTTTATTATTGGACAATTAGTAAGAGTCACCAAAAACTTAAGAAAAAATTATGAGAGAAGAAACTTAAACTGAGAATATTTTATCCATTAGCTTATTGGGAAAAACACTATTCTACTCAATTTGAGCAATGAAATACCACACTCCGTGGGCATAGTGTCTGAGGGCCATTATTCCATAACACAGTAGTAAAGAGGGCATGAATGCAGAAGCAGGGCAGGAGTAGAGTAAGTATTTCCAATACAGAGCACAGTGACTGTGTTATAACACTCTCCAGAAGGCACACTATCATTTCCTGTTTATGGAAGAAGTACCCTCAAATTTAAATAGCCCATTAGCTGGTCTCTGTTAGGGAGAGTAATTGATATCATCATATCTTTCTAACTTTCCTGAGCAGAACCTACAGTAAAAATATATTTTACACAGTGACCCAGCCCATATATATATAACACACAGGAACACGTGCACACAGGAGCCTACAGCAATTAGGCAAGTATACTAGTAAGCCTACCCTACTAGTAAGGGTAGGCTTACTAGTATACTTGCCTATGTGCTGTGCACAGCACTATGAATTTTTCTCTTCTATTCACTAATTCCCTTTTTAAGCTGGTTATAACCTACTAATCGGGCATGACCTACAGTTTGAAAAATCCTATTATAGAAGCAAGAGAGAAGGACATGAATAGATGTAATGTCTCTGAATTCGTTTAGATTATGAAACAAGTACAAATGCACCATTATTTTAAAGGTCTATGAATGGATGTTTACTTCATGCTAAACTTCCATGAAAAAATGGAAGTATGTAATAAAGTATATAACCACTATGCTGCACACCTGAAACTAATCCTATCTAATAATAGACAAACATGGTAACTGACCGTACCTTCGCTATGCCTCCCATTGGCTAATCAGCACGATATGCAAATTAACCGCCAACAAAGATGGCGACTAATTTGCATACTGCAGGCAGGGCGGGACAGTGCGAGTCGCCAGCATGAGCCGCCATCCAGGCGCCCCTGTGCGACCCCAGAAGCCACCTGCCTGCCGTCTGTGTGCGCGG
>NW_005358649.1:2815096-2818723 GCF_000412655.1 Myotis brandtii
CCCGCCAGTGCACAAATTTTTGTGCACCGGGCCTCTAGTACAAAATAATATTGAATGTAAACTGTAATTGAAAAATAAAAATTAAAAAAAAAACCAGACCAATGAAATTCAATTTTCATAGATGAAGGAAATATTTACTCATTCATCTTACCAAGGTAGCAGTGTTACAGATAAACACAACACTTATTTAATAGTATTTCCTGTCAAAATCTTATTCAGGTGCATCTTTAAAATTCAGCCAGGGACTTGGGGCCCTGCTGGGAAAGAGCTGCCGGAGAAAGTCAATCTCATAGGCACTGGTGATGCGCGCTCAGCTGGCCTGCTCTTGACCCCTGGAGCATCCCCCGAGCTTCAGCTAACAGTGGTGGCACACATGCGATCATCAATCTAAATTTTGAAAAATATATATTGATTTTCCACAAATGATGATGATGGCTTTTTCTGCAGTAAATGTGCTTATACAATGTTTTTTTTCTATACACCAAGACTACGATCAACACCAAGAATATAAAAGTGCTGTGTGTATTTATTTTTAAGACATATTAATCAATCAAACTCCTTAATGAGACAAAATCCATACCAAAATGTAGCACCTTTTATAATTCTTACATTGTGGATAACATGTTTTCCTCAAGTCCTAATTACATGGAAACTTTTTAAAAATAATATCAGCAAAGGGACATATGTAATACTTTCAATAATAAAGATTTTAAAATAAATAGAAATAAAAAACATCAGCTATCTTTTTAAGGAAAATCTTATTTTCCATGTATTAGAAATTTATAATTCTAACACATTAATATTTCCTGAAATAACAAATTTTTTAAAGGAATAACACCATATAGTGGATTTAATAAGGCATAGATAAGTAAAATTTCAGTATTTATTGTGTTACATTTATTAATAGTATCCAAAATATCCATTATAAAGATTAAATCTCTTAAGATTTCCCATACCTTTAATCAGTTTGGTAATTTTAAGCCATCTTGCTAAGCAAAATAGGTTGAACAGCTTTTAAAACAAAAAACCCTTCCTACATATTTTCAAGTAAAACTGTCTTTTGTGCAATTGCCTGATGAACTGGTATTTCTGGTCTAGAATTCCAGGCACTGAATTGAAAAGAATGTTTCCCATTTCCATAGTACTGCAAGTGGAAATATGTAAATTAATTCATGGGCAGAATCATTAATTTAGATAAAAAGTATAAACACATTAATTGAGCACCAAAAATGTGACAGTTTTTGCACAAAATTAAAAACGAGACAGCTGCTACCACTGGAGTTTATAAATCTAAATTAAATGAGCAAAAAGGCAGAAAATTTTAATTCTACTTGTTTTCCAAGGAAATGGTGAGTCTGATAGTCAGTACTCCAATCTTTAAACTAACAATGAAGTGACTCTGATTTTACATATTTTCAAGTAAAACTGTCTTTTGTGCAATTGCCTGATGAACTGGTATTTCTGGTCTAGAATTCCAGGCACTGAATTGAAAAAGAATGTTTCCCATTTCCATAGTACTGCAAGTGGAAATATGTAAATTAATTCATGGGCAGAATCATTAATTTAGATAAAAAGTATAAACACATTAATTGAGCACCAAAAATGTGACAGTTTTTGCACAAAATTAAAAACGAGACAGCTGCTACCACTGGAGTTTATAAATCTAAATTAAATGAGCAAAAAGGCAGAAAATTTTAATTCTACTTGTTTTCCAAGGAAATGGTGAGTCTGATAGTCAGTACTCCAATCTTTAAACTAACAATGAAGTGACTCTGATTTCCAAAGGCCGATAGTGGCCTAATTATTAGTGCCAAAATCATTGTTTAAGTTTGGGTAGGAAGCAGAAAATGTTGACCCAAGTTGGAACCACAGAGATCAAGTAAAATGGATTCCCTCTGGTCACCATTTCTTGGAAGATTTGGGTCAGTAACTTAGTCTTAACTGATACTGCTTACACCTCATATCAACAGCCTTCAATGAAATAGCCACAAACTGATTGATTCTAAATAAGACCCAAATAGCCCTAGCTGGTTTGGCTCAGAGGCTAGAGCACTGACCTGCAGACTAAAGGGTCACAGGTTCAACTCCAGTCAAGGGCACATACCTAGGTTGTTGCTCAAGCCCCAGTAGGGGGCATGCAGGAGGCAGCTGATCAATGATTTTCTCTTATCATTGATGTTTCTCTCTCTCCCCCCATCTCCCTTCCTCTCTGAAATAAAAAATAAATAAATAAGACCCAAATAATATGCAGACCTACTAAAAGACTTCTGTTACTGTGAAACATTTTCATAGTATTTTATGTATTACAATATTGTTACTTTAATTTTTTATTTATTGATTTTAGAGAGAGGGAGACAGAGAGAGAGAGAAAGAAATATCGATTTGCTGATGCATTTGTTTGTGCATTCACTGGTTGCTTCCTGCATGTGCCCTGATCAACAACCCTGGCGCATTGGGACAATACGTACTCTAACCAACTGAGCTACCAGGATCCACGCATGTCTCTACATCAGCGGTTCTCAACCTATGGGTCGCGACCCCTTTGGGGGTCGAACGATCCTTTCACAGGGGTCGCCTAAGACCATCGGAAAACACATATATAATTACATATTGTTTTTGTGACTAATCACTATGCTTTAATTATGTTCAATTTGTAACAATGAAATTGGGGGTCACCACAACATGAGGAACTGTATTAAAGGGTCGTGGCATTAGGAAGGTTGAGAACCACTGCTCTACATAGACAGCTGAAGTCGGATCCAAAATGAAACTGGGGAGGTTGTGGGAGGAGTTCTATTTTTTTCAAGGGAGATGGTTCATGGCTTTTGGTAGAATCTCAAAGGGATCTGGCAGGTCAAAAAATAATTTAATTGTTGTCAGTGCCTCCTTCAATCCTCACAACAGAACCAAAGAGCAGACACCATTATCATGATCCTCACACACCAACTGGGGGGCTGAGCTGCGTTTCACTCTGTGCCCTTAACCACTGAGGGAGCTGCCTTCAGCACCTGAGGACCAGCAATTCAAGGACATGGGTACAAAATGTGGGATGGAGTCTTTACTCAGGTAAATTTGTTGATGTTTTAAGCATTTTAGGAAATAACTATTATATGGTAATTGTTAACACCATGTAAGCCTAAGTTATAGAAAATAGTTTTAGGAAGAATTTTCTGGTTCCTAAAAGATTTGCATAAACTCAAGCATTATCCCATCTCCTATATAGAAAACTATCATCTTCCATATAATACTTATTTTGGTGAGTACAAGAGAAATCCTATATTTAACATATGTATATTAAACAGGTATAGTGTATGACCAAGGAAGAAAGAAAGTTCTCAAAATTCCTAAAATTTATCAAGTGGTTTCACGCAGCCTTTTCAGTTCCTAGCAGAAGTATCCCTTTTCTATGAATGGGTCTAGAGCAGTGATGGCGAACCTATGACACACGTGTCAGAGGTGACACTTAACTCATTTTTTTGGTTGATTTTTCTTTGTTAAATGGCATTTAAATATATAAAATAAATATCAAAAATATAAGTCTTTGTTTTACTATGGTTGCAAATATCAAAAAATTTCTATATGTGACACGGCACCAGAGTTAAGTTAGGGTTTTCCAAAATGCTGACA
>NW_005358649.1:2818735-2844533 GCF_000412655.1 Myotis brandtii
GCGAGCCACATGCAGCTCTTTGGCCCCTTTAGTGTGGCTCTTCCTAAGCCTTAGGAGTACCCTAATTAAGTTAATAACAATGTACCTACCTATATAGTTTAAGTTTAAAAAATTTGGCTCTCAAAAGAAATTTCAATCGTACTGTTGATATTTGGTTCTGTTGACTAATGAGTTTGCTGACCACAGACAAATGCATTATTACTTGATGGAGTCAACAGACTGCCTATCCTCCACATATCAGTAGTACATGTTATCACTGTCATTTTATCTATTTCAACCACAATTTTAGTTTACTGGGGACAGTCACTGGGAAAGAATAAACTGCACTTACTGGTTACACATAGCATACCCCAAGGAAAATGAAAAGCCTTCTTTGTGCCAACTAAAAATCTTAATAAGTTACATATTAAAATTAGCAAGAAAGCAGTACTTTATCTTTATCCCCTGCACAAATCTCTGAACAACTAAACTTTTGATTCTATCGCTTCCTTATGATGATTTGGTTATTAGCTTACATAGCAACTAAAACTCAAATGAAAATGACCAACAGCTGGTTACAGACTGAAATGCTCTTTTCTCCCTTTAAACTTCCCATCAAAAGATATAAAAGTGTCAATGATTATGACATGTATAAATAACTCACCAAGGTTTAAAAAAAGGATTAGTTCTAAGTGTTCTGAATATGCAAACGTGAGTACTTAACACAGGGTTATGCCTTCTAAAAATAAGACTGGAAACAAGTTTCAAGCAGGTTCTTAATGTGGGGAGGGGGGGGGGATGAACATATCAGTAATGCTTTAAGTCAACTGCATACCAATAATTAAATAACTGAATACATGTACAAGCTTTAAAATTACCTCTTATTCTAGGTTTTATTTAGCAGAGGCATATGAATTACTTACCATTTACCTTCAAACATCATATAACTTCTTTTTAAATTACATTTCTTGGGGGTGACATTGGTTAATAACATACATTTCAAGTATACAATTCTATAACACATCATCTATGTATTTCATTGTGTGCTCACTACCCAAAGTCTAGTCTCCCTCCATCACCATATATTGACTCCCTTTAGTGTCTTCATGCTCCGCCAACACCCCTTCCCCTCTGTTGTCTGTGCCTAAGAATTTGTTCATTTGCTACTTTCTTAAAATGAGATCCTACTAGATTTCAAGATTTTAGGACAAACTTAACTCCCTCTCTCCCTCAAGGCAAATTCTAATTCATTATCTGTCTTCTCCCTCTCCCCACTTCAAATTCCAATGACAATGAATACAAATAAGACTCATTTTCACAAGAATTCATTTTCTAACTAATTTTTTTCATTCATTCAATAAATTAGCATCTACAAAGTGCCAGGTACTGTGCTAAGCCAGAAAGACAAGATCCCTGCCTTCTAGAGCTTGGACTTGATTATATTGGTTTCATGTGTACCTCCCCAGATTGTAAGCCTGTTATGGGCATCTATTATTCGACCATGAAGCAAAATTTTTAAATGGTTGAACACCCCAAGATTTTGTTCCTTCACTCAGCATTTGTTAATTCATATATAACACATGAAATTCTGTTCATTATAAAACTGCTTAATAGAAAATGAAATATCTGAGATTTGCTTCAAAATACTTGATGGGGGACAGTAGGTAAAGGTACAAAGGAATTGATTCATGGGAGTTCATTATATTATTCTATCTACTTGCACATAGGTTTAAACTTTTCCATAATATTTTTTAACTGTAAAAGACTTAGCAATACCAAAGATATTAATTCCAGGAAGGTGCACAGAAAGACAGCACAGGATATTTCAATGCACTTTATTTAATCTAACATGGGATCCTGAATCCTAATCTTAACTCGATTATAAATATTAAGTATCCATTACTTCAAACTTCTCATTTATTAAGCCAAAGAAAGTAGCACTAATATATCTCATTGAAAACATATTAGGACTCTGTGATAAGTTATTACAGAGAACCCTAAATAGGGACAACACTGAAGTATATAAGCATTAACACCAATCTTGCAAAAGTATTTTCGAATTTTCTTTTCTAGCCTAATAGGTGAAATGGGGCTCTTATTGCAACACCATACAATTACCAAGTACAAGGTGATATTTCTTGTTATTCAAGCTTATAGAGATCATGACAGAAATGTAAAACTGAAGCTGAGATAATATGTAGGCTAGAGATCAAAGAGTGATGATTTTAAAAACATAAGACTTTTGTTGTTGTTAATCCTCACCCAAGAATATTTTCCCATTGATTTTTAGAGACAGTGGAAGGGAGAGGGAAAGATGGAGAGAAACATCGATGTGAGAGAGACACAGCTATTGGTTGCCTCCCGCAGGCGGGGCAAGGGCCAGAGCCTGCAACCAAGGTAAGTGCCCTTGACTGGAATCGGACCCGGGACCCTTCAGTCTGTGGGCGGACACTCTATCCACTGAGCCAAACCAGCTGGGTAATATAATACCTTTTACTTGACATTTCCCAGGAATCTCTGAAGCTCTCATTTAGAGTCAACAGCTGGTCTAGATAACATACAGTTTAAGATCTCATAGACATATTTAAATGTGCCCATAACCACAACAAATAATATTTGCAATAGCATTTTACAAATATAACAATAAGGTTATAAAGCATTCAATCTATACTTTCTCATTAAGTCTTTTTTAAAAAAAGGACTTTTTATTGATTTTTAGAGAGAGAGGAAGGAAGAGAGAGAGAAAGAAATATCAACATGAGAGCAAAACATCAACCTGACCAGCTGCCTACTTGCACACCTCCTACAGTGGAATCGAACCTACAACCTTTTGGTGCTTGGAATGATGCCCAAACAATTAAGCACACCAGGCAGTGCTTCTCATTTAATCTTCACAAAATCATGTTAGGTGAGTTAATGAGAATATTATTAAAAGATAAGAATCTGCCTATGGCTCCAACTCATGGGTAGAGAAGCCAGGACTAATCCCAAAACATCTACATTCAAATTCCTTTCACTTTCCACTATCCCAAGCTGTGGGTGCACAAGGAGTTTATGATTAAAGATTTTTTTTAAAAAAAACACACCAAAAAAACCCCTAAATACATAAGAAAAAAATTAGAACATGATATCTGGCTATCAATGGCCAAATGTATGGTCTGGGTAATAAGTACTGGTAAAGATCAGAAAGAAGAGAAGACTGTGGATGGGCCAAGGTTATTGGAAAAGGTCTCTTAGAAGCGTGAATGACACATAAGCCAGGAGCAGGCCATCTGGCAGAAGTACAGGGGTGGCTTTCTATCTTTCTAGAACATATTCATAATCAAGAAAAATTATCATATTTTTTGCTGGACTATAAAAATAAATTAATTAGGATAAATCATTGTAAAAGCATACAGTGAGGCTCACATTTAAAATGTTCTTTTTAAAAAATATATTTTGCCCTAACCGGTTTGGCTCAGTGGATAGAGTGTCGGCCTGCAGACTGAAGGGTCCCAGGTTCAATTCCAGTCAAGGGCATGTACCTTGGTTGCGGGCACATCCCCAGTCGGGGGTGTGTAGGAAGCAGCTAATCGATGTTTCTCTCTCACCGATGTTTCTAACTCTCTATCCCTCTCCCTTCCTCTCTGTAAAAAATCAATAAAATATATTTTTAAGAAATATATATTTTTTATTGATTTCAGAGAGGAAGGGAAAGGGATATATATATGATGCAATGTTGAGAGAGAATCATTGATTGGTTGCCTCCTGCATGCCCCACACTAGGGATCAAGCCCCCAACCTGGGCATGTGCCCTGACCGGAAATCAACCGTGACCTCCTGGATCATAGATTGATGCTCAACCAATGCTGGCTGGGCTAAAATACATATTTTTCACAGCAAGGAAAATATCAACAACATGAAAAGGCAGCCTACAGAATGGGAGAAAATATTTACAAATTAAATAGCTGATAAGGTGTTAATATCTAAAATACACATCAATACCAAAAAGCAATAAAACAATCCAATTAAAAAATGGGCAGAACTGAATAGACATTTTTCCAAAGATGACATACAAATAGTTACTAGATACATGAAAAAGTACTCAACATTACTAATCATCAAGGAAAAGCAAATCAAAAGATTTGGAAAGATATTTTTCCAAAGAGGACATACAATGACCAATATGCACATGAAAAGATGTTTAACAACACCAATCATTAGGAAAATGCAAATAAAATGCACAAGGAGCCATCACACAAGAGATAATAAGTGCTGGCTAGGATGTGGAGAAAAGGGAACCCTTGTGCACTGCTGGCGAGACTGTAAATTGGTAAAGACACTGTGAAAAACAGTATGGAAGTCCCCCCCCCAAAAAAATAAAAATAGAATTACTATAAGATTCAGCAACTTAACTTCTGTGTGTATACAAAGAAAATGAAATCACTGTGTTAAAGAGATCTTTCTTCCACTCCCCTCCCATATTCATTACAGCATTATTCACAATAGCCAAGACATGGAAACAACCTAAAGACCCAGGGACAGATGAATGGATAAAGAAAATGTAATGTATACATACAATGAAATATTATTCAGCCATAAAAAGGAGAAAATCCTATCACTTGCAACAACATGGATAGAGCTTGAGGGCACTATGCTAAGTGCAATAAGTCAGACAGAAAAAGGCAAATACCATATGGTTTCACTTATATACAGAATCTAAAAAAATGAACTAATTAAATAAGAGAACAGATGGAGGGGGCAGGCAGGGGCAAAGGTAGTCAAAAGGTTCAAACTTCCAGTTATAAATAAGTCCTGAGATGTAATGAACAGCATGGTGACTATCCTATGTAATAAAAGCCTAATATGTTAAGTGTCCAGTTGTCCGATCATCCATTCAACCAATCAAAGCATAATATGCTAATGATATGCTAAGGCCGCTCAACTGCTCCCTATGACATGCACTGACCACCAGGGGGCAGACAGTCGACTGGTCAACCAGTCACTGACACTCCAACTGGTAGGTTAGCTTGCTGCTGGGGTCTGGCCGATCGGGACTGAGCGAGACAGGCCGGACACACCCTGGAGCCCTCCCGAGGTCCCTCCCTCCCCAGCTGGCCAACCTCCTGCGTCTCTCCCCGGCCCCAATAATGCACCGGTGGGGTCCCTCGGCCTGGCCTGCGCCCTCTCGCAATCCAGGACGCTTGGGGGATGTCGGAGAGCCGGTTTCGGCCCAATCCCACAGGCCAGGCTGAGGGACCCCACTGGTGCATGAATTCATGCACCGGGCCTCTAGTAGTTAATAATACTGTATTAAACATCTGCAAGATGCTAAGAGAATAAGTCTTAAAAAGTTCTCACCACCAGGAAAAAAAAAATTGTAACTATATGATGACAGATGTTAACTATTATTGTGGTAATTTTGCAATATATACATATATCTAATCACTCTGTTGTATGCTTTAAACTAATGCAATGTTATGTCAGTTAGAAAATAATTTTAGTACATATTTTGTTTCAGAAAAAAGGAACAAAGAGGTCCTGGTTCCAATGTGATGAAATGGAAGACCAGGAGACAGCAATGCTCCATGTTGGGAATGCATGAGTATTTGTTGCTTCAACAATATCTAGAACACAAAATGCAGCTATTATATATTGTTGCTCAGGAATTCCAGAAGGTGAACCAGGGAGGGAAGTTAGCACATACATCATCTATTCTGAAAGAAAACTGAAGTTTATTTGTAAAATTAGTCTGACCCAAGTCAGAGCACAGATGTATTTCTTTTTCAACATACCAAGATGGCAAACTGGTGTGTACCAACTGATAAATTACTAAATTGTGTCATGTGCTCCAGAAAGGTTATTACAAATGATCCGGAAAAGCAGTTTGTTCCTCAGAGATTCATCTTCTCACCCTGACTCCCTGTAGGATCAGCTGTGTTAATAACAATGCTTTGCAATTTTATAGCACTTTTCCTGCTAAAAGCTCAAATATGAGTTGATATGGCACATCGCAAACTACACAGATGGCGCTCCACAGTTTCCACAGCTCTGACTGCATAGCTCATTTGACTTACTAATAAATGTTCCTATCTAAAGATTAAAAACAAATATAAGGAAAATGACAGAAAGACGGTGAATTTTCATACCCAACTGAGTGACAGCTATTTGAAAGGACAAGACTAGCAGAGGACCCAGAACTTCTTTCCGCTGCTGTGCACGCAGGTGTGCACCTCCAAAAACATCCTGCCAAGCCAACAGGCTGCTGGGAGATGAGGGGAGGGAGAGGCAGCGAATGAGGTTGATCAACGTTTCATATATGGTAGCCCACAGAATGGAGGCCGCCCAGTAGCCCCGCCCACATCACAAATCTAAACCTAAGTCAGACTTCACTTACAGGAAACACCTGTCAAGGAAACCTACATACACTCATCACAACCCTCCAACTCACCTTACTCGGGCTAGAAAATAAGACCTGCTGGCCTTATAAGGAAATCCCCCAGCCCGGGCTAATCACGCCTGTTTCCAGCTGCCTGCCTCTTCTGCAGCTCCATCAAACCCGCTCCTGCCCAGAGCACCTGAGAAGGGCGCTCCACTGCTGTGAGGCTCCGTGCTTCCCTAACCCATGGACTGTTTTCGCAAACTCAGTACTAAATTGATTTAGTTTTGTCACTTGACAAGGTTATGCTGTCTGCTATGTGAATGTGCAACAATCAGACCTAAAGGAAAAATTCTCACCAAGGAGCTAGATCTGGAATTAGCACCTTCTTCTGATTTAGTCCCGTGACCTGTAATTACTCATTAAAGGTTGACACATGGTCAGAGCTTGGCTGGCAGGGAAGAAAGGCTACCAGCCTAAAGTATAAGTGTTACTGACATTTATAGATCACACTTAAAATGGACCCCTTTTAAAACCAGTTCTGCCCTCGCTAGGTGTTTCAGTTGTTTGGAATGTGATCCTGTACACCAAAATATTGCTGTTCGATCCAGGTCAGGGCACATACCTAGGTTGTGGGTTCGATCCCCAGTCAGGGTGCGTATACAGGAGTCAATAAATCGATGTTTTCTCTTTCTCTCTCTCTAAAAGTCAATAAAAACATAGCCTCAGGGTCAGATTAAAATAAAGAAGTACAATAAAAGTATTTTTAAATGGTTATATTCTGTATGTGGAGGTGGACTACAATCAACATAGAAATTTCCCTTATGCTATTCACAAATGCTTTTTGCTCATTACCAGCAAGAGAAGGCGTTTATTTCTTTGAACTTCATGAACAGAACTTCTAAATGTTCTCCACTGGTAACTATATCTAACTATCTCATCTATCCCTGTGGATCTGAAAATTCCCCATCAGGGAATTTAACTATATAAAGTTGTCCATTGTCTCTGGGTAAATCATTGTACCACATCTGTGTAGTACCTGTGGGCAAACATAACTGAATATAGGCATTTTCCATTGTGATTTATTATCTTGAAAAATTCAGACAATCAACTTATTCCTATGGAAAACTGAATTCTTACTGGTGATCAGATTTACTTAAACTGTACAATGAAGACCACTGAGGTGGAGAGCAGCTCTAGAGACTTGCTCTCCTTGGTGATCCAAGTGGTTCTGTAGTATCTACTTACAGGATTATATTCAAGCCCCAGGAAAAACAAATACATGATTTTGGTGAATTATGTCCAACCATTCTTAGCAAGAGTTTCATTTTCTTTTCTGAGAAAATTATTGTATATTAAGCCACATTCTGAACTAGTCAAAAATAATACTCAAGTCTTATGCTGTAATTTTCTCAAAAGAAAAGGGGTTTTAAATTATAATGATCAAAACCAGTCAAATGATTCCAGCATTGAGATCCCCTTAGATATTTCTCTGAAAAATGTAAGCATAATCTCTGTAGTAAGTACCATTGTGCACTTCTAAAACCAACACTTAGATATGTCAAACAAGCATTCAATCTCCCAGGTTTACAAAATGTGAATTTCACATACTTTATTTTTCTAATATTTTCAATTCGGTAATTAAAATGTCCTGCCACCTCTGACTAGTTTTTAAAATAACTCCAAAGGCTCCTAAAACATAAGAATCTTTAACTTTATTGATTTAAATCCGCATAAAACAGCATTATCAGCTTTGCCTTCAACTTCAATATAACCACTGGATGTACAAGGTAGGCAGACTAAATTATACATCCAATAATCTTTGTCCTTCCTCCCACACCACCTGTTGCGAAACACTGAATTAGACAGCAGGTGCTAAAATGGATGTGATTATAATAATATTCATTCTGTAATCA
This sequence comes from Myotis brandtii, assembly GCF_000412655.1. Lineage (NCBI taxonomy): Eukaryota > Metazoa > Chordata > Mammalia > Chiroptera > Vespertilionidae > Myotis > Myotis brandtii. The sequence continues at coordinate 2,826,989 of NW_005358649.1, forward strand.
GAGTAATAGTACATTTACTAGTCTAAAGCAGCAATTTTCAACTTTTTTCATCTCATGGCACACATAAACGAATCACTAAAATTCTGCAGCACACCAAAAAATATGTTTTTTGCCAATCCGACCAAAAATAGGTATGATTTTGATTCATTCACACTGGACCACTACTGTTGTGTTGGCTATTATCATTTTTAAATTTGACAATACAAGGAGAAAAAGTCAGTGCCCCTGACTAAATAGTCAGGTAATGCATGTTTTAAAAATTCTTGGGGCACACCGGTTGAAAGCCTTTGCTCTAGCTCTAATGAGTTGATAATTACAAAACAGTTTATAATGTTTCCTTTCAGACTCTTTCATAGAGTGTGCATGACCCTTTGCATTTCTGGGACATGTAAGGAAATTGGGGCACAAGGTCACATTTGCTCAACTGATGAAGGCAAACCTCAATCCAAGTGGTGTGGCTCTTAAATGCTACTCCAAACTGACTACGTAGAATGAAAAACCAAACAAAAAAACTCCTGCATTCAAGGAACTCAAAGTGTGCTGGTATGTGCTAGTAACATCTTCCAAAAGAACATCCCACAAATTGTTAGTAGATTCTCTAAGATTTTACCACCTTTCTGCCCTTCAGTGGCATCATCTCATAAGACTAGAAAGGAAAACGAATGACAAAATCTTCCAAGATTTTATACTTTCATTCTACCCTTAAAATTAAAATGCCTTCTCCATACACAAGCCTGTGGCTGGTGTACATAAAATGTCATTATTTACTTCGGTGAGGGATCTTCTTATCTTTCTGCTGAGAAATTTCTTAGTATGGAACAGTGAGCTCAAATAGTGCACCCAGACGGACAATGGACAGTCTTGTCTGTTAATCTCCATGGTGACTGTCCCTAACCCTCTACTTCTCAGATTACTGGCATTCCTGGAGGGAAGGAAGGTCCCACTCCTGGCCTCTACTCGGGACCCATACCACAGGCACTTCAAGCCTACCTCCCCACCATATCTATCCAGTCCCCTAAAGAGTCTTCAAAAACGCTGAGACCCACCAATAATTTTTTAAAAATATTTTTATTGATTTCAGAGAGGAAGGGAGAGGGAGAGATAGAAACATAAATGATGAGAGAGAATCATTGATCAGCTGCCTACTGTACACACCTTGAGCTGGGCATGTGCCCTGACCAGGAATCAAACCTTGACCTCCTGGTTCAACCACAATCAACCACTGAACCACACTGGCTGAGCCGGCCAATAATTTTCTAAATTTCAAAGAGACCGTGGAATTTCCATTTTGATAAGCAAGGTAAATAATTTATGCACTCTGAAATTTGGACTACAGACTTAGAATAAAAAAAAAAGTGTATCTTTCAAGCTCCCAGCACATGAAAAATGGCATCTTTTCAACAAAAAGCTGTCTTATCTATAAAATGATCTATTGAGGCAGCTCCATTCTGGTGCATGCAGAGGGGACTATGTTAATTATTACTCATACTAGAAACCTGGTGCATGAAATTCATGCACTGGGGGGGGGGTCCCCTCAGCCCAGCCTGCGCCCTCTCACAGTCTGGGACCCCTCGCTCCTTACCACCTGCCTGCTCGCTGCTCCTTACTGCTCAGCTCACTGCCACTGCCACTGCCACTGGGCTCGCCAGCTGTGAGCCCGGCTTCTGGCTGAGTGGCTCTCCCCCTGTGGGAGTGCACTGACCACCAGGGAGCAGATGCTCCTGCGTTGAGCATCTGCCCCTGGTGGTCAGTGCACATTATAGCAACCGGTCGTTCTGGTTGTTCTGCCGTAACAGTCGCTTAGGCTTTTATTATATAGAAGATCATGAGTGGCTTTCAGGATTAACTCACTAGAAATGTTTCTGGTAAAACAAACAGTCAAAAATATATATTATCATTTAATCAAGTGGTCTACACAGTAAACACATGAATAGAAAAGGAAAAATAATAGAAAGAGGTCACAATTTTCTCTAGTTTGCAAAAAAATTATTCTAGAATTTAATGAAAAAATTTAGAAAGATTAATGCCCTGCAATCCTCCTATTAGTGATAAACAGATCCTTTACCAGAAGATTTCTTTAAAATCATCAAATTCATTCTGGCTTCATTAATAATAAAACCTATTTTATCCTCACCACTCTGTGAGGCAAACAAATATTATCCCCATTCAACAAAAATAGAAATTGGGACTCAGAAACATTAAACCACTTGCTCAAAGCAACAGATCCATCTGTAGGCAATATATACATAATCATTATTAAACTTACATTTAAATCATACAAATTTTCCCTGATTAAAAAGAAAGTATAAATTTGTTATCAGAAATTTATTTTAAATGTCTAATTAAATTCCATTAGCTATAGCTTAAGAACTGCTGCTCATTACAGCTCATAGAGAATCACTTCATGTATCTCAGAATTTAAAAATCCTCCTTCCTCTTTTCTCTTGTTTTAAAGGACAGTAGTAACACTTCAACTTCCTACAACTTAGCCTGTGACAGATGGTTATTCCCAAAGATGACCAACCACAACCTCCCAGCCCACATGTTCACCTTCTAATTCCTCCCAAAGAGAGCTGGGATCCATGTTCCCAGATCTATATTCCAAATCTGATAAGTGGAGACTATGACTAAGACATAAGTGACTTCTGAGGTTAATCTTCAAAGAAGATAATGCTTCCTTAGAATTCTCACTCTTTGAACCCCAGCCACCATGCTGTGAGGAGGCGTAAGCAGGTACACAGAGAGCCATGTGCTGGTATTCTAGCCCAGTGGTTCTCAACTTTCCTAATGCCGCGACCCTTTAATACACTTCCTCATGTTGTGGTGACCCCCAACCATAAAATTATTTTCGTTGCTACTTCATAACTGTAATTTTGCTACTGTTATGAATCATAATGTAAATATCTGATATGCAGGATTATTTTCATTGTTAAAAATTGAACATAATTAAAGCATAGTGATTAATCACAAAAACAATATGTAATTATATATGTGTTTTCCGATGGTCTTAAGCGACCCCTGTGAAAGGGTCATTTGACCCCCAAAGGGGTCGCGACCCACAGGTTGAGAACCGCTGTTCTAGCCTATAACTCAGCTCAAGTCCCAGCCAACAGCCCACATCAAATGCCAAGGCTTCACCTGATTCTAGGGCCAAGCCATTGACTCGGCCCTGGCTTTGAGTCTTCCTGGCTCAGACGCCAAACAGCATGGAGCAAGTCAGCTGTGTCCATCGTGACACAAATTTTCCAATCCTGCTACCAAGTTTTGGACAGTATATTATACAGCAACAGCAAACTCCCTAATCCAGAACATGGGCAAAAAATGAAAAGGAGACAAGGAATAAGGCTTCTTTCTGAACATTCAAAACAAATAACCCAAATCTAAAGATCTCAGATTCTCAGGTAGATCTTATTAAAAGTGCATGTAAAATAAGAGAAAATAGGAACATACTATAATATGTTCTATCTCCATCCCTAGCACATGTATCTAGAATGACTTTTCTCTTCTCTGACAAAATCTCAATCAGCCTTTGAGGCTCAAATCAAATACTACGCCATCTATGAAGCCTGTCCTCGGCTCACAAAATGAACTCTTTGCTCCTATAAAATATCTGTCTAGCCCTCTGAATATAATTTTCTATTCTAATGCACATATTATACTATAATTACTTTTCTGCATGTCCCTAACCTGTGAGATCTTTATGGAGAGGCGCCATTTCTTTTTTAATCTTTATATTCCTGATATCTGGTAGATAGGAAGCACTCATTAAATTTTTGCTGACGCTGGCTGGGTAGTTCAGTTGGTTAGAACATTGTCCCACTACACCAAGGTTGTAGGTTCAGGGCACATACAAGAAGGAACCAATGAATGCAGAAGGAAGTAGACCTGGTTATCTGGTTTCCAAACCGACTGCAGATAAAGTGCAAAAATTCAGAAAGGAGAAAAGAGACCCTTATTTAAAAATTGTTTTAAATTTAAAAACAAATGCCCATATTCACAAAAAATAACACCCAGTGAACAGAGACAGAAAAGGGAAAGCTAGTAGTTAGCTAGAGTACCCTAGTGAGGGGTCTACAATTTACAGTTACTTCGTGGAGAGATAAACAGATCAATGCCTTAAAAGACCTCATGGCCCATTTGGCTCAGTGGATAGAGTGTCGGCCTGTGGACTGAAGGGTCCCAGGTTCGATTCCAATCAAGGGCATGTACCTTGGTTTCGGGCACATCCCCAGTGGGGGGTGTGCAGGAGGCAGCTGATCGATGTTTCTCTCTCATCAGTGTTTCTGATTCTCTATCCCTCTCCCTTCCTCTCTGTAAAAATCAATAAAATATATATTTTTTAAAAAGACCTCATGGACTTCAGTGAATTTTAGCACATTTCAAATCAGTTCAAAACATAGGGAAATACTATTCATTTGAAAGTATTTACTCCTAAATGACTAATTTTAAAATTTGAGGTGCTGAAAAAAATAAACCCCAGAATCAGAAAGCTTAGCTATATGAGATCTCATTTTCCAAAGGTTTTGTATAGCCACTGTTTCATGTAATTATCACTGTCTTTTTATTATTTTTGTTGGTCCCCTCACCCCCACCACCTGTACTTAATAATGTACCGGTCTTAGTTACATTTCAGAAACCTGAAGTACTTTCCTCCCAGCTAACCCAAGCTATTATATCTATTTGGGATGTATCACTGAACCACTTGAAATGCAACCACCAATCTTTGGTCCAACCCTTTCTAATATGCCAAGATTTTTTAAAAAGTAGTACAATATATACAGAATGGCAAGTATAAGGAGGTCTCGCCTAGTATGCCCATAAGATATTTCAGGGAAGTTTAAAAAAAAAAATCAGAAAGTGAGATTTCTTTCTTTTTATTTTAAATTTGAGTCACCTTAAAATTGCCTAATTTGTTAAATCACAAGTCCTCCTTTTCTTTCCATTCTCAATACCTCTTAATTATTTCCTAAGTATATGATATCCCAGTTAAAATTTTTAAAATAATATTCACATGTTTAGGGCTTTTTTGTTGTTAATCCTCATTGGAGGATATTTTTCCATTGATTTTTAGACACAGTGGAAGGGAAGGAAGGAGGGAGAGAGGAAGGGAGAAAGAAAGAAACATGGATGTGAGAGAGACACATCAATTGGGAGGCAACCCAGGTACATGCCCTTGAACCTGTGACCCTTCAGTGTGTGTGCCACTGAGCTACATGGGTCAGGGCAATATTCCCATGTTTTGTTTTGATGTTTTATTTCTGGGGGTGTCTATATCCCTGTCCCATGCAGGAAGATTCACAGCATGATTCATGGCCATTAGCCTAAGAATGTTCTACCTCAAAGAATATTACTTTGAACAAGAGAAGATAACCTCAGTTTTGTCTGTTTTTCCCAGAAGCCTAAAAGTTTCAAGATGAGAGTTATTCAAATATGTGTGTTATTTCTTGTTTTGTTTTGAGTGCTTGTGTTTTTCCCACCTACAACTCTTACACTGAGGTATCTAAAGCTATGTTAAGAATCTAATTACTACTTTTCCACTGGATTAGGTAGGTAAGACCAACCTCTACACACTACACACCTGTGAATCATGTTTGCCTTTATACTCCACTTCCTCAAGTGAGAATAAACTCCAGATACCCACTGTGATTCATGAGGGAAGAGAAGACTCTATCTTAATAAGTACTAAAGTAAGAAAGAGGTGGTTATAAAGAAACTATAGACACTGGAAATAATTTGGGGATAGGAAAATCAAAAGGGAGAACAAATGAAGACATTGCAAAACACAAGAAACCTCCAAAGTCAAAATTAGGGTGTAGTCAAGTATTCAAGAAACTCAGTTAGTTGCCACACTGCAAAAAGACCCAGGAAATTCTTTTCTCTATAATGTTACTCAAACGAAGTGCTTGAATAAAGGCTTTTTATTTAGCCAAGTGGACTACAAAATTAATGTCTCAATCTCAACCCTCCTCCTGTGCCTAAAACAGAAATTTCTGGGAGGAAAAAACTCCAATGAGTTCTCTGGCAGTCTAGGTTCTCATAGGCAGGTGTAACGTTACCTCTGTATTCACATAGGTGTATCTCCTTATGATGACTTGTAGAAAGTATCTCTAGGTTCTAGTACTAATGAGACTTCAGAAAGAGCATGCCATGAAAATGGCCACGATGACACATCTCAAGCAATAAGCTCTCAAAGGTTATGCTTTTCTTCAGCCCTGATCAAATTCATTAATATATTTAACAATTTAATTTCCTAACACTTCTGAAGAAACTGAAGTCTGAATATTGAAAAGACTGCCTGCACAACAATGTGAATGCACTTAATTTTATATGGATTTGACCACAATTACAGTTTTTAAATTAAAAACAACAGACATTTTAAAAAGTCAATGTCTGAAAACAAAGAAAAAACAAAAATTAGGGGAACTGTTTCATATTTAAAGAGACTACGGGAGCAAATGCAATGAGTGAACTTGATAGATTTTGGTTTCAAAACCAAAGCTATAACAGATATTTTGGGAACTGAGAAAACTGAAATAGAGGGCTGATAGTTTTCTTAGGTTTAATAGTGGTATTGTGTGCGGTTATATAAGACAAGGACTTTGTTTTAAGGCAGTGTACTTTATGGATAAAGGGTCATCTGTAACTCACTTTCAAATAGTTCATCCAATACATACACGCACGCATGCACGCACGCACTCACGCGCGGAAATCAGAAAGACAAAAGCACATACAGCGCTAAAATGTAATTTAACCACATTATGGAAACATCATGGGAGTTAAGAAAAAGAGGGATGACACTGCATATCACAAAGCACCACCCTGCTTTTCCACTTGAGTTGTGTACTGTTTCTACTACCTAATAGATAATTAGTTGGTGACAAAATATGGATAGATGACAAACAACCTCCTAACTCAGTCTGCAAATCAAGTGATCCACAAAATAAGGAATTATTGTTTGAGTAGAAATTTGGGGAGAGGGTTGAGAATATTTTTATAGGTGTTGTCACAAATACAGGCTAATGTGTGGACTATAAAGGCTTTGCTCTTTGGAGAGCTGAAGAATTTCATTATTTTATCTATTGAGACATCAGCCCTTCAAGTGACAGTTTCATTCTCTTCTTCAAAGGAAGTATTTAAGTGCCAACCCAGGTGTACTTTCTTTGTATTTGGTTTTGTTTTATTACCCTTTCTAAACTCCTAAATTTCCCCAAGGTTTTTTCTTTACCTTTTTTCCCCTTTTTCCACCATAAACTGAGATTATTAATCCCTCTTCTCACCATAGTGTCAAAATATTCTGCAGGGGAATTTAATATAAGTCTGGGTATAAAAAATGTTCAGTTTTACTAAAGCAACAAAGCCAAAAATTTAAGTCTTTGCTGTTTCTGATTTGGAGATAAGTGGACTTTTTTCTTTTTCTATCAAGCACTTTTTTGTATAATCTATAATCAATGTAAGTAACTTACCAATAACCTTGAATATTGTTGGATTCCATCTCTTTTTATTTTGATTGATTATATACTTTGCAATTAACTAAGATCAATAATACAAACGCCCAAATAAATTGAGTTTTATTTCAAAAGATGGCTTCCTAATTTTTAGAATAACTCTTAGTTTTCTCTTGGCAAACCAAAGAGCATGCAAACCAACACGTTCTCAGGAGGCCAGAAAGAATAGACTAATAGGTACAAAGGCTCAGGGAAAGAGGAGAAAGAGGGGAAAATGGGTCTGTGACAGACCTAATTAGTAAGTGTTTGGGAATGTCCTTCTGTAGTGCATGGGGAATTTTATTATAATAAAAGGGTTATGTTGGGAAGATCATTCTATTAATGACTTACAATACAGACGGAGAATTTGTTATATGAGTCCAAAATATAGTTTAAAAATGAAAGCCTTTTGCTGTTCTGGTATACTATTTGAGAGGAGGGGAAGAATGAACGAAAATATATATATATATTCCATCCTTACTTTTCACCAATTTTGGCAAACCAATAAGAAAACAGGTACAATTTCCTATTGTGCCTATCTTAGATAATAAGCCAATGCATAAAATCATTTTAGGTATATTTATAGAACACAATAGACAGATGAATTTGAATACCAGATTAATCAAAGCATTTTAGTTCATGGTTTTTCCTCCTTGATATTAAACTCCAAAGAACATATACCAAAAATTATAATTTGTACTGCAATGGGAAAATATTCTAATTTGCTTTACTAATTAATCCTCCACATATTTATCTGAAACTTCAAAAAAAAGTCTGTATAAGTAGCCTATTCCACTTAAATTAACAAGTACTATAAGCTGACTTCTCAATTTGATAACTGATAAGCTAGTAGTACATCCTTAAAAATCTTTCCAACTATAAGGGCATGTACCTGCTACTCTGGATTTATTCTATATATACCTTCACTAATTTATCAATTTCAGTCAAGGCTGTTCTTGTGCATCAATATCTTTAATCTGCAGGGTCCTAACCTCTTTAGCTTAGATTTAGCACAGCAACTCCTCTGGAGGCCATGTCCAATTTCTTTCTGATGCCATTCTCCTTCTCCCCCATCAGACACTCAATACCTTTCTCAACGAAAATAAACACCTATGAAAAATGAGGCTGCTAGAGACACCTGAAGCTCACTGGGAACTTTCTAAGAAGTGAATAGAAACGGCTTGCAAAGCCGGGAAAATGCTTTGTCCCTCAGGGAGAAGGCTCCCTTGACTCCTCTTGAGGGCAAAGAAGCTGAGCCTCTGAAAATCATAAGCCCCCGAAAGCCTTCCTTTGCCTTACCTTGTCCTTATCTGTTCTTGGGTGGAGTAGAAACCTCACTTCTCAATGAAACAGGGAAAAGAATACCCCAATGCTCAGTTTGGTTGTACAGAATATGGGGTGGAAGAGCAGTGGGGTTCAGTGGTGCCTGAAGGGAGCGGGCCACCTGTTCCAGAATTAAGGATGCAGATCAGAAGACTCTACACATGAGCTGATTAACTTCCAACAAGTCAGCCAATCACTGTACTGTGTCTGTGCTAAGTGATCTGTTTTCAACCTAATGGTTTCTTTAACAAATAGCTAGCTTCTTCACTCAAAGCTGTTACAGAGCAAATCTGTTTGGTAAAGCGGGAAACCGTAGATCATGATCACACATGAAATATTTAATGATGGTAACAGACTTCCCCATAATCTTGTGGATTCCCTTCCCTACCACCCATCTTTCATCTCCAATTTAAGAAAAAAATTGAGAAAGTCAAGGAAGATGAAGGTTAGAAGAGGCAGAAGAGAAAAGTCTATGAAGATTTATTCCCAAATTGAAGCACTGTGAAGTTTTGCCATTTTTTATCATTCTATCCTCACTTCAAACACTGGGCCACACTGGGCTTAGTCTCAATGCACAGCACACCCAACACAGCATCCACAGCAGGCTGCAGGCACACGGCAGTTGCCTCAACACCCGCACAGACCTCCTGCCTGTCTCCATAATTCTCACAACCAGCATCTGGAATTTCAAGACAGCTAGTATGTTAAATTTGTAGAAATTCATACACACCTGACACTCAGATTTTTAGTAAGGAATTGCATATTCCTTATTTAGGTATCTAAAAATACATGTGAAAGTATTTGCCACCTATGTTCCAACAATTCCAGAGGTGATTAGCTATTAAACATATTTATGAATAATTCTATTTTTTAAATACAGGGTGGAGCAAAAGTAGATTTACAGGTGTGAGTCCACAAAACACAGTTTATTCGTGTATTATTATTTATTAACTATTGTATTGTTTTCTGTATGAACAACTGCAAACCTACTCTTGCCCCACCCTGCATATACACAAGCACATTTAAAAATGTATTTTAAAAAATTTGTTATCCATGTAACTAAATTTTCCACTTAGTTTGACTCAAGTAAAGATAGTTTCCTCTAAGATATGCAATTTTTAAATTTACATAGACAATTACTAAAAGCTTTTCATCATTAAACACTAACAGAATTAAAAATCTTATCGTAAGTTAATGTTAAATATTCTTACAAACGCCACTGTAACACCCAACACAGGAAGTCACTTCACGTTTGACTCAGGAGCTGATTGTATAAGCAGGAGTCAGTCATCACTAAAGAAGACCATCCTCACTTAAGGGTACTGCAATGGGCAGAGATCAGTCAGCAACAACAGGAACTTCCAGAACTCATGCACACTCTGCAAGTTAAGCCTTGGAGATGTGGGATCGCATTTCATGTAACACGCTAAATGAATAACAGAAAATACCATGCATTACACTTTCATCTGTGACAACAGGTCTTCAGCCTCAGCAGCTGGAACACTAAAAGCAGTGCGTGCCGATCCGCACACGTGCCAAGGCGGAAGAGTTCCCTGAAAGCTCTCCTCACGCCCTGCAAACAACTGAGCAGACAGAAGAATTCCACAAATAGCAGAGCAGAAGTCAGATGACTGAATATATTATCAGCCTCCTTTTGGGACTACAATATCTCAACACCGCGTCATCCATGCTACATGGATTGCAAAATATCTGAAAAACATGCACCACACAATCATCACCTAATAGTTAAATATACTAAAATTAAATATATTTTAAAGAAATAAGAAGCCAACTATTTCTATCGTTGTTTCATCCTTTCTAAACCTGTATCTCCCCAGAGTGCCCGATAATCTATTTTCTACCTATTCCCCACAATCAAGCGTTCTTGAGCTGATTTTCTGATCTTTTTATTATGCAAAACAATAGACAACCTGAATAGGATTTTTCAAAATACATTCCTACCCATTTTCCCTTTCCTAGTGGTGAATTACTGTGTTATCTCAACAAAGCACTGGATAAGACACATACACACTTACCCTGGAAAAAAAGTGCAGCCTGCCAGCTAACAAGAAAATAAGTTAAGGGGGCAGGGCTACGGGGCAACGCTTGCCTGGGTTCAAATTCCTCTCCAGTAGCCTGGCTAGGTGACCTTTGGAAAATTATCTGACAGCCCTATGCCTCCACTTCCTGAACTGTAAGAGGGAAATGATATTGTTATATCACTGTGTTACAGTGAAAAATATACAAGACTATACACTCAGGGCACCTTAACCCTGCATCAGCACTCAAAAAATGTTACCTGTTTTTACTTCATTCATTATGGTTCTTATTTCGTAAAAATTAAAAGAAAAAAAGAGAATCTTGTAATTTAAGAATTGTTCAACTCTGGACTGACGACTAAAAAAATCTAGAGACTATTTGTAGGTCTTAAGAAACATCTGTCCAGGTTGAGAGATACCTGCTGACAAAATTTGCAGGGTTGGAACTAAGCAAACCTATTCATCCTTTTTATGGATCAAACAACAGGACTGAGAGCCTTAAAAAGGCCTGCAAACATTTGCTTATCAGATTTTTTAAAAGAAGACATGCTTAGACTCACCATTCCCTCTGATATTTATGGTTTCCTTTCCTACTCACTGGTCAAGGTTAACCCCCCGCCTCCCCGCCCAGAGTTTTGCCCATAGGCACAATGACTTTATACCCTCTAAACTTCATCTTCTTCTGGAAAATGGCGGTGACCTCTATTTTATAGGTTGTGGCAAGAATGAAAGAATGGAATACACCTCAAAAGATCTATATAGTAGTCCACCCTTACCCGAGGTGGATACCTCCCAAGATCCCCCAGTGGATGCCTAAAACCAAAGATAGTATCAAACCCTATGGATACTGTTTTCTTCCTATGTATTCACACACAAGATCTAAAAAGCCCAAAGTGAGGTTTAAGTTGTTCATCAGGAACCTATGATAAAGTTTAATTGATAAATTAGTCAATTTCATGGATATGAGAGTCATTCTTACCATAGATTTTAGCAACCTCAGCATATATATATACTGCATATACACACATACCGTAGATCTTAGCAACCTCAGCATACAATTTTTTTTCTTTATTAAGTAAAAAACTTTCCCTTTTCACTTAAACGAAGCACTTAGTGGCTTCTCTTTGCCATATCAGAATCACCAGCATCACCACTCTTTGCTATTTGGGTCCATTATTAAGTAAAATAAGGGTCACTTGAACACAAGTCCTGCAGTATCACAGTCAATCCAATAACCTAGATGACTACTACGTGACTGACCAGTATGGAGGCACTAGACAAAGGAATAAGTCATGTCCTGGGTGTGATGGGACGGGATGGCATAGGATATAATGAGATTTCATCACTCTACTCAGAAAGCAAACAGTTTAAAACTTAGAGTTTGTGAAAGCTGCACAAGGCAGTTTTCCATCCTTTACAAACCTAAGATGGGAAGGCCTAAGATATGTTAGTCTTAAAGCAGGAACAATGCACAGATAACCCACAGAAATGGGAGTTCCCTGATGTGACCTTCAACCAACTACAGATTGCCATCCTGACCACACATGATTTCAGAGGACATAACCATTAGAATCCTATTTTCAGGGGGAAAAACCCAAACCCAGATCAAAGCAGTTTTCTGACATTATATAATTAAAATTACACACACACCAATCTTTAGCATCAAAGCAAGTTGAAAATTAAGGTGAACATGTCCCTTTCTACCTTCTCCCCAACCAAAAAAAAAAAACAAAACAAAAAAAAAACCGCTCACTCTAAGTTCTTCATTTAAGCACCGAACTTGAAATGGATGGTTTATACTTTCTATGGACCCTGAGAAAGAAGAAAGTTACTAAGGAGAAATTCTGGCGGCACTGGACTCAAATTGAAAAAAAAAAAAACACAGAGCCTAGCAGCCATTTCTAGACAGGTGCCTCTCACTCAAGCAATGTTTCAGGGAGAAACCTGCACTGAATTGCCTGCCTGCATTGTGTTGGTGCCATATGAGCCAGCCCTATAAAAGATTTTCTGGAATTGTATTTCAACCAATAGAACTGATGCTTTCCCTGACCTATCAGAGCTGTGCATGTCAGCGGTATCCCATCAGCATTTTCACTAAACAATCAGAGCAGTTGCACTCTGACCAATCAGGTCAGTGGCTTTTAGACCAATCAAACTTAATGATTTGGAGTCCTCATTTGTATAAGGACTGACCAATCAGGGACCAAGAGCAAGGACTTATCTTTATGTAAGTCAGTGCTCCTCTGGCTCCCAGAGCAGACTGGAGCAGACCAGGATTGCCTCACAATTGAGCTGTGTGCACTGAGTGAAGTATCCTTCTTCACCACACCTCAAATTGGGGATTCCTACTGGTGTTGAATTGGCACCAACACCATCAGTTGACATATCAAAGTAAACTCCCAATGCTGGAAGACTCAAATACTCCTCAAATAAATAACTAAACAAATTAAAACAATGGTTAAATGAGGCAAGAATTCAAAGAAACAGATCAAAAAAGCCCAAAGTGAGATTTAACTTGGCCATCAGAAACTCTTAACAGTTCATGATTGGCTGCCTGTAAGTGACAAATTCTGCCAGAATTAACCTACTAACTTCAATTCTCCATGTACCTGTCAATTGATACCCAAAGGGAAGATTGCCCTTTTCTTCCAGAACCTTGAACTATTGCTAGTAACCTCTATCTATAAGCAGCTCTCCTCTATGACTTATATCAAGGTTCTATGTCCCAAAGCCTCGAAAAGCAGCTAAGTAAAACACTGCCATCAGCCCCTGCTTATTTAATTCTTCTCTAGAAATTTCTAACTACAGAACCAACTGAAAATTGTCCTAGAATCAATGTTTCCACAATTTCATTATGTCATCACAGCCACTGGAAGCCAGAAATGTGGTCAGATGAACGTTTTATAGGGAAAACACATAAAATCTTTACCCTTAAAAGTCAAGAGTATTATGACCTACATGCAGACCAGTTTCTTCACAAGTTTACTTTTAAGAATTCCACTCCTTTTCATAACCAATTTGCCTCAGTTTTTATAACAGTTTCAAAAAATATCCACAGAAGTGATATATTCTCACCTCTATTTAGAAAATAGTATCTAGAATCCATAAAGTATGTTTTCTTTATGCGGACTGGTTTGAGGGTCTATGACACTAAAATTATATTTTATAGCTTTTCCAGACATTACTTTTAATAGACTTTAAAGAGTAATAGAACATAATATTCTTTCTACACTTTGCAATTCATAAACCCTTCTATGAGCCTTTAAAACAAAAAGAAAACAAACACAAACGCTAAGAACACCTTTTCTGTTTAGAAAACAAGACATAGAGGTAAAATTTGCTTGAGTAATGAAAGAATATAAAAAATTGGGTTTCGTTCTGTTTTCTCTTAAATGGCTTTCATTATTGGTATATAAATATAGTCTGATTATTTCATTAGAAGAACAGCTCTTGATTTGCTGCTGTTTTATGATTTACTGCAATAAAAGAGCAATACCTTAAAAATAGTGGCTATTTCTCCCTCCTATTCTCTTAATTTAAAATTGATAGAGCATGTAATAACATAATCACCAAAAACTATAAACACAAACTATTGAAATGCTAGTAATTTCTTAAATAGCAGTATTGCCACAAAAATAGCTAAACATTATGTTTTTAAATATAATTTCAACCATGATATAATAATGGCGAAAATATCAAAAAAGGACACACTGTGCATTTCAGAAAACTAATCTTCTTGGAAAATTGTTTAAAAAGACACACACACACCCTTTTTTTTTTTTTTGGCTACACAACATCCTAAGGCAGTGATGGTGAACCTATGACACACGTGTCAGAGGTGACACACGAACTCGTTTTTTTGGTTGATTTTTCTTTGTTAAATGGCATTTAAATATATAAAACAAATATCAGAAATATAAACCTTTGTTTTACTATGGTTGCAAAGATCAAAAAAGTTCTATATGTGACACGGCACCATAGTTAAGTTAGGGTTTTTCAAAATGCTGACACGCTGAGCTCAAAAGGTTCGCCATCACTGTCCTAAGGACTAGTTATTAAAAGAATCATTTTTAAACACAAATTTTTTTTTCAAGAAATCCAAGCTGTCAACTTATGGGTCATATTTCAACCTGATGCGATTTGAAACAGCTAAGGTACTGAATCCTTATACATCCTAAATATAGGGTGTATAATGGAAGCACTGCTCCTCACAGGTCCTTGATTCTAAGGCTTGGAAAGCTTTAATATGGCATAACTACAGATGAAGCCCTTTATGCACTCTTATACCACAGCCCAAGTACCCCTCCAATCCTTAAAATTTACATTTCCAGTAAAATGCTTCTCTAACTCGGAACAAGTCATGTAAATTATACTGAACCAATGAAGGGTTAAAATCAGAGCCAAACTATCTAAAAAATATTAAGTTCATAATTGGTGAGCTCTTTTCTACCCTCTGCTTCAGTATCCTGACATCTAAAGTCAAAGAACTCCTCTGGTAAGACTGAAATTCCCAGGAGGAGGGAGGCTCAGATCCAGGCTGAGAGCACACAATGGAATCACAGCTGACGATGCACATCTTTTTCTAGATGTCTCCATATGCTTGAGAGGCTTCTCCCCCCTCGCCAGGCATTCAGGGACGTGCTACTCTCTGCCACCAAGAATAGGAGAACATTTTCAAAGATTGTTGCAGAAAATGAAGTAAAACAATGTGTTGGTCTCGGGCATACAAAAGAGAGAGAAGGGCCCACGTCAGAGTGGCCATCAGTAACTAAATTAACTAATGATGGGGGGAGGGGGTGAATGTTGTCAAATTTTGAATGTTGCTTAATTTATAATACCTCCTACTTCTGGCAGCTGTTTATTTTATCTTGGCAATTTTTACTATTCTATCACTAAGATAACACCTCAAGGGTTACAGCAAAATGCCATTAATTTTTGTCTCAATGAATACTCACAATTATACTGGATTGGAAGCTCACATTATAAATTTGAAAATGGTATGTTACAAAAGAACGCATTTGCAGGGTGTGGTAGTCCCCTAAAACTACAGTCCCCCTCTATTCTTTCTTAGTGACCCAATATTAATAAAAGCTAGAGAAACTGGTATAGATAACATAAATATCATGCAGATAAAATACCATAAAACACACACACACACACACAAAACCCTCACCAGATCAGTTAAATTCATTGGATACTGTTCACAAAATGGACTCATTCTCAATTTAATATTATTCATTCCTTGAACTCCTCAAGATTCTGCAAATTCCAGTTGGAAAAGCAGCCTTGCTGCTGTCAGTGTGCACTAACCTCACCAACAAAGAACAGGAGCTCACACACAAAAAAGCAGTGGAACAGCTGCTGTCTTTTTAAAAGACAGCTTTTCCTTCGGAGCAACCTGTGATCGTGACGGAGAACCCAAAGACCTGCCCTCCCTATTCTTAAAAGTCAAGAGTTGATCAAGTCACTGGACTGAAGGCAACCAACAGCTTAAACCCACCAAAATGTCTCCTCGCCTTGCATAAGCCAGAAAAGTACCCACATGCTGGGCAATTTAGCAGCGTTTACGAAAAATTAAAATAGTTTATTTTTTAAGAATCTTTTGTTGTTGGCAAACTACATTTTACTCCGACTTCTTTTCTGTAGATAAATATTCTTTGATTAGCTGTGCTCCTTCAATACCAACGCTTTAGGTTTCAAACAGTGAGATGCTTTGGTTCCTAATTTCATTTTGTTTACCCAAGAAAGAGAGGGGGGGGAATGCATACCAGAAAAACCACAACTTTTTTTTTTTAATGTCCTCCCCAGATGCCGAACTTTCAAGTGCACTTTGGGAATTGGCGGTCTAATTAAAAAGGAACCAGTGAAGCCATTACAAACAATGATACTTTACTCTCCCAATCATCAATCGACAGAAGGCTCTACTCATTTTCAAAGTGCCCTTCCAAATCTCACAGTCCCCACGCCGGAGCAGCTGAGTGACACTGAGGTCGAGGTACACAGACAACTCCTGCGACCCTCGGCCCGTGCACCGGGAGCTCGTGTCCAGAACACGATCACGACAATATATGCCATTTTAGAAACGGGCCTCGGAGTTCCTGCCACATCGTGAGCGGCTTTAAGGCTTCGTCGTGTCTAAAGACAACGTCTCTCGTGGTGCCAGAGAAATAAAGTATCTCGGGCCCCTCTGCGTGTCTCCCCGGGTCACAGCCCCTGCGAGTGACACTACCCTCCAGCTCGCGGGGCCGGCGACTAGGGATGGACGAGCGTGGATAGCTCTCGGCGTCTCCATGACTCCCCCGCCCGCGTGCAACTCCGCTCCAACTGGTCCGGCGCAAGCCCCGCCCCCTCCCTTCCTCCGGCCGTCGCGATTGGCTTACCCACACCTTCGATTGGCTCCCTGCCCCATCCGTCACACGCAGCGAGATTCGGGTCGGTGGGAGGGGAAGGCATTGGAGGAGGTGGAGTGGGAGTGGGATTCGAGGACGCGGCGGCGGCGGAGGGTGTTGGAGCTCGGTCCGGTTGGGGAAAGTTTCCCCTGCCGGTGACAGACCCGGGGGCGCTAGGCCCAGCCCGGCTCCCGGCCGGGGCGAGGGTCTCGGGTCCCCGATTCCCACCCCTCGGTCCCGCAGGCCCCGGAAACCACTAGGGGGAGGGGGAAGAGGGAGGGACCAGCTAACCAGGGACCACCCCCCCCCC
>NW_005358649.1:2845831-2846056 GCF_000412655.1 Myotis brandtii
AGGCCGTGGCGGAGGCTGCGGCCGCCATGTTCCCGTGTTAATAACTGCTGCCTGGTTGTTTATTTCAATGGAGATCCTCCCCCAACTCCCTCCTCCTCCGCCTCTCCTCCTTCTCCTCCTCCTCCTCCGGCGAGTCTCCGCACTCGCGGCGAGAGACACAGACCGCGCGAGCTCGGGAGAAGGGGAGGGGGCTCGGGGGCCGGGCCGCCCCTCCCTCCGCCTCCC
>NW_005358649.1:2846087-2846333 GCF_000412655.1 Myotis brandtii
GCCGCGGGGTCTGCAGCATCTTCGTGGGCAGAGTCCTCCGAGAAGGCGACCCGGGGGGAGGTGGACAGTGACGGGGGGGAAAGGGGACAAAATGGGTGACGGCGGTGGACGGAGGGTGGCCGAGGGGTGCCTGGAAGTGAAGGGAGAGTAAACAGATGACTCCACGGGAGGGCAAAGGGCAGCGCCAAAAAGAAAGCGAGCTGATGGGGCTGCACGCGAGGAGGGAGCTGCACCCCCACCCGGGGC
>NW_005358649.1:2846433-2850610 GCF_000412655.1 Myotis brandtii
GCGGCGGCGAGGACGGGCGTCTCCAGCTGCAGCCCCATCTCTAGGGGATGGCGGGGTGCGCCCGCCGGAGGCGAGCCTCCCCGGGTGCCACCCAGCACCTGCACGAGGAAGGCAAAGTGCACGCAGTGTGCAGCCTGCCCTCGGTGCGCATTCTGGTCACGACGAGAGTCACAAAAGTTTGTTCTTTTATTGGGTGGTCCACTTTCTCGACATCAGAAAGCGGTGTTCGGGGGCGCAGAGGGTACCACCGACACCTGAGGACTCTCATTGGCTGAAGGGTTACTAGGGTCAGTGTTATGCTTTGGAGAAGCCAGTTCTTCTGAACTTAGAATAATTCGGCGGGGGCGGGAGGGAATGAGCAACATTTATTTAACAAGTTTCCTTACTTTTAGTCTCATAGTAAAAAAGGTCGCTTGTATAGACAATAATGTTTATTGACCACTTATTCTGTGCTAAGTGATTTAGATGCACTAGATTTTGATCTTCAAGCCTTACCAAATATTTATCATTTTTATCCTTCACCCCCCCCCAAAAAAAAATTTTTTTTAATGAGGCTTAAAGCAGTCATTTGCCTACAGTCATACACCCGGGAAGCTGGAGAGGATTTGACCCAGTTCTAGGTTGGTTCAAAAGCCCACGCTTTTAATGGTGTCTGCAACCTCAAATTTGTGGGAATACCACCAATTTTATTTGGGGAAAGAAAAAACTATATGTGTGTATGTGTGAGTGTGTTTGACGATGGATAGAAAATGTTTAGAGAGCCACAAGTTGTTCGCACTGGGAGTTTAAGTGTGTGCGTAAAGGGCTACTTACAGTTTTATTTTGTACACTTAGCCATATAGTGCTTGAAATGTTTGCATTGACCATGTATTGAGTAAATTTTTAAAGACCATTTTAATTACCTGGCGTAAGAGAATTGTGTTCCCCCTGAAAGCAGAGCTCTCCAAGAAACTGGGAGAAGACATGGGAAATGGCGTTTTTCATGGCCGTCTTCTTCCATTAATACTAATCCATCGTGTTCCTACAATGAGGTAGTAGTTACCTGAGTTCCCTCACGTTGCGGGACTCCGGTTTTCTGTCCTCAACCCCCATCTGAGCTGGGATACAGATTCTCCGTGCTTTCTATCCCTCCCTTTTTTGGCACAAGTCCAAAGTCCATCATGCCTTTGAAACAGTAGATTTCACACTTTCAGAAACCACCCATGATATCTGTCCAAAGAAGTGACTCCTGGTTGCATTTCCATATTACTCAATAAAACTTACTGCATGTTTAAGATACAGGACTGTTTCTGCAAAAATAAAACAAACAAAAACATCTGACAGCATAACATAATGAGTTCCATGTCCAGCTGCTACTCGGTTGCCTCGAACCTTGAGGAATCATTTAATTTCTGCTCTCTAGTACAGTCTCTGGGCTCCCTCCACACTTCATGCCATTGTTACAACAATATTGTCTTGTACTGCGGTTGTTTATATACTTGTCTTTCTCTTTCACTAGATTGCAAACTACTCAGGGCCCAGACCATGTCTTGTTCTTTGTACTTGCTAGAGCCCCTAACAAGGTCTCACATGTTTGTTGTTTCACTGAATCTGTAAAATATAAACAATAGTGTCTGATCCAATCCCTTTCCCCACCTCATCCTTCAATGTGTTGCTCATAAAACATGTTTATAAAAAATAAAAAAAAGTTTTCAGTATTTTGAAAGAACTTAGATTTCTGTGAGACCTCAGAATAATTCTGTATGAACACTAGCCATAATTATTAGTGAATTATCACTGGGATCATGTGAAATTAAAAGGTTGAAAAGGCAGTAAATTCATTGACTTGATGCAGTCAAAGAAAAAAGAAAGTAAAGATATATAGGAAGTAGTATATTGCCAACAGAGGACAACCCAATTAGGAAAAAATGTGGGTGCAGATCATAAAGGGGAAGGAAATTATTGAAATTTAGTAGAAGCAGAAACTTGACAGACCATGGAGGGATGAGGCAAGGAGACAAGCCAAAAGAAACTAGCAGAATCATAAGTGCAACATAAAGTTGTAAAGGAAAATGATAATTTATATACACTTAACAATATACCTAAGTAAAAGCAGAACAATATGAATAATATAGGACAAGAAATTCTATTTTGTCTGCCTTATCTTCCCCCATTCAATTTCAAGCTTCCCACTTTCTTCATATATAAACTACATAAAAATGGAAGATTCAATATCATTTTGTATTATTGATGTATACTTCTGGAATACATCATGATATAATGAGAGAAAACACAATATGGTAAAAAAAAAAAGTGCTATAAAAGATAGGAAAATAAACACAAATTGGACTTTGCTACTTACTATGTGACCTTAGATAAATATCTCATCTGTGTAATTGTTATAGGACAAACAAAATGGGGTAAATAAATGTACTTTGTTAACTATCAATATAAATATAAAGGAATATTTTTTATTAGATCTGAACATATACTGTTATCTCTGTTTTGGTGCACTCTGAAATTGCAAAAGCAAAAACCTATAGCTTATTCTATTAAAAATCATTGGAGGGACAATCAGTTAAAGCATTTGTTTGACAATTTGATTATTGAATGAAACAACTCTCTGGCTCTCTCCAAATCCTTTAATATTGTAGCTACCATAAATGTGTCTAATATAGGCCAAATATATTACATATATATATTTTTTTAAATTTTATTGATTTCAGAGAGCAAGGAAGAGGGAGAGAGATAGAAACAACAATGATGAGAGAAAATAATTTATTGGCTGCCTCCTGAATGCCCCATACTGGGGATGGAGCCCACAACCTGCGTATGTGCCCTGACCAGGAATCAAACTGTGACCACCTGGTTCATAGGTTGATGCCCAACCACTGAGCCACACAGGTCGGGCTTTATATTTTTATTTTCTAATCAAAGCAGGCATTATATGTATTATTATTCCCATTTTACATATGAGAAAACTGAGCTTTAGAAAAGTTAATTTATGCAAGATCATAGAGCTGCCTTTGCAACATGGCTAACAGATTATGCTGAGTCTTTTCGCCATCACTAAATATCTCTACTGCTCTAAGCAACACATCCTCATTTTTATTTCCTCAGTACCTATTACAATTCCTAGAACATAATACATGCTCAATAAATGATTGTGAAATTAATGAATAAATGAATGAGGGGCTCCCTTTAAATCATACTACACATTCACAGATTCATGTTTCCACTTTTATTATATTACTTTCCCACTCAGAAGTGATTTTTCATTGCCTATAAGATATAATTCAGATCCTTTATCATATTCAAGACCCTCTTCAATATGACCCTAATTATTTTTTCTAGCCATATCTTCTTAAGCAATAAAATCAACTCAACCTTTAAGACACACTCACTCATTCCAGGGTGTTCTGGACTCGGATTGACATGAGTTTCAATCTCTGACTGTGTGAATTTAGGCAAATCCTATCCACTCTAATAAGGCAAGAAACTGAAATTTAGCCTCTCTGCAAATTCTATCCAGTCTAATAAGGCAAGAAACTGAAAAGAAAGGAAATAAAACCATCTTTATTCACTGATAATGTGATTGTATACATATAAATTCAAAAAATTACAAACTATTAGAATGAATGTTAAGAGCATAGGACATGCCCAACTGGCTCTACTTAGTGGTTGAGCGTAACTCCTATGAACCAAGAAATCATGGTTCAGTTCCTGGTTAGGGCATATGCCCAGGTTGCAGTCTTGAACCCCAGTGAGGGGCATGCAGGAGGCAGCCAATCAATGATTCTCTCATCATTGATGTTTCTATCTCTCTCCCTCTCCCTTCCTCTCTGAAATCAATTTAAAAAATATATTGTTAAAAAAAGAACCATCACATGATCTGCCAAATCTCTTTAAAAAAAAAAAAAGAGCATAGGAACAAGGTTTATACACAGAAATCAACTGTATTTCTATATATTAGCAAGAAACAATTGGAATATGAAAAATTTTTAAATGTCACAAAAGCAACCCCAGCCGGCATTGCTCGGTGGTTGAGTATCAACTTATGATACTCATAGTTCTATTCCCGGTCAGGGCACATGCCAGGGTTGTGGGCTTGATCCCCAGTGTGGGTCCTGCAGGAGGCAGCCAATCAGTGATTCTCTCTCATCATTGATGTTTCTATGTCTCCCTCCCTCTCCTTTCC
>NW_005358649.1:2850621-2894883 GCF_000412655.1 Myotis brandtii
ATATATATGTATATATATATACATATATATATATATACAAAAATATAAAAAAGTCAAATACTTAGGAATATATTTAATAATAGATGTTCGAGATCTCTACATTGAAAACTAAAAGCATTGCTGATAGAAATTCACAAAGACCTAATTAAAAGGAAAGTTGGGCAGACACAATACTTTTAAGATGTCAGCGCTTCCAAAATTGATCTATAGATTCATTACAATCCCAATCAAAACCCAACAGGCCTTTTTATTGAAAAGTAAAATTCTAATTCTAAAATTTATATGGAAATATATTATCTAGAGCACCCAAGACAAACTTGAAGAAAAGTAGATTGGGTAACTTACACTACTGATTTCAATATTCACTAGAATATTGAGCTACAATTATTGAGCTACAGTAATTAAGACAGTGTGATATTGGTGTAACAATAAACAAATAGATCAATGGGACAGAACAGAGAGTCTAGAAATAGACCCCTAAATTTACAGTCAATTTTTTACAAAGTTGTCAAACAAATTCAATGGAAAAAGGAAAGTCTTGTCAATAAATAGTGCTAGAACAAGTAGATAATCAGTATGGAGAAAAATGAATATTGACTCTCCCTTCCATACACACACCACACTTAAGAATGAATTAGAGATGGATCATAGACTTAAATGTTAAAGCTAAAACTATAAACCTCCTAGAAGGAAACATGGGATAATAAATATTTTTACAACTTTGGGATAGGCAAAGACTTTTTAAAAAATATATATTTATTGATTTCAGAGAGGAAGAGAGAGATAGAAACATCAATGATGAGTGAGAATTATTGATCGGCTGCCTCCTGCGCTTGCTCCCTCCTGAGGATCGGGCCTCAACGCGGCATGTGCCTTTGACGGGAATCAAACCCAGCACCCTTCAGTCTGCAGGCCCATGCTCTATCCACTAAGCCAAACCAGCTAGAGCTGCAAAGACTTTTTTTTTTTTTTATATGAGAGACACGAAAGATACCAGAAAAATTAAAAGAAATGATAAATTGGACTTCATTAATATTATAAACTTTTTTATCAACATTAAAATAATAAACTTGCCACTAAGGTAGTGAAAAGGCAGTCCACAAATTAGTAGAACATACTTGTGATATACATATCAGGCAAAGTACCTGTATCCAGAAAAAGTAATAAACATTCCAAATTAATATTAAAAGACAACTCCATAACAAAATGGACAAAAGACTTGCAAAGGTACTTTACAAAAGTTTATGAATGGCCAAGAAACATAGGAAAAGATGTTCAAAGTCATTAGTCATCAAGAACTGATGCAGCCCTGACCGGTTTGGCTCAGTGTTGGCCTACGGACTGAGGGGTCCCAGGTTCAATTCCGGTCAAGGGCATGTACCTTGGTTGTGGGCACATCCCTGGTGGGAGGTGTGTAGGAGGCAGCTGATCTATGTTTCTCTCTCATTGATGTTTCTAACTCTCTATCCCTCTCCCTTCTTCTCTATAAAAAATCAAAATATATTTTTTTTAAAAAGAACTGATGCAAATTAAAATTACAAAAGATACTACCTACCCTCTGGAATGGCTAAAATTATAAAGGCTAACAATACCTAATATTGGTGAGAATGTGCAGCATTTGGAATTTTTATTCATTGCTGGTAGGACTACACAATTGGAAGTGGTGTGGTATTTCTTCAGAAAGTTAAGCATAAACTTACCATGACCCAACAGCTCTTTTCCAGGTATTTACCTAAAAGAATATTGATCTGGATGATGGTTACATTTTAACAATGGTTCATCAAAATTTAGTGAACAATACACTTAGAATTTGTTTATTTTTGCTATCTGTAAATTATACCTGAAGAAAGTAATATTAGCATTTTTTAAATCTAATAGGAGAGAAGTTCCCTAGTATGATGATGTGAATATTCCAAAAGCCTGTAAGAAACGGCATACTTAATGGTGAAACGTTACAGCTTCTCCCTGAGATTGAGAAAGGAATGAGGAATAGTATGTCCACTATTACCATTGAACATTTATGTAGAAAATCCCAAATAATCAGCAAGCTGTTAGAATTAAATTTAAGATCTCTGGAATGAGCCCTGGCTGGTTTGGCTCAGTGGATAGAGCATCAGCCTGCGGACTGAAGGGTCCCAGGTTCGATTCCGGTCAAGGGCACATGCCCGGGTTGCAGGCTCGATCCCCAGTGTGGGGCGTGCAGGAGGCAGCCAATCGGTGATTCTCTCTTATCATTGATGTTTCTATCTCTCTCTCCCTCTCCCTTCCTCTCTGAAATTAATTTAAAATTAAAAAAAAAAGATCTCTGGAATGAAAGGTCAATATACAAAATTCAATTGTGTTTCTATATATTAGAAACAATTAGAAAATGACAACTTGAAATGCAAATTGAAATGTGTTTGGTAAAATCCATTAAAGCTGAGCATGTCTGCTTTATGACCCAATAGTCTCACTCCTCAGTATATATCCACTGGAGTTCCTTCACAGAAGAATATATAAATTATAGTGGTTTTACTCAAAGGAATACTATCCTATCTAATAAAGAGGGAATATGCTAATTGATGCCACGCCCTCAAAGATGGTGGCACCCACAGCCACAAGATGGCAGCACCCAGTCCCCTCAGCCTTGCCGCGCGCCTGCCTCCAGAGTCCCCCAGTCCCCTCAGCCCCCCCAGCCGCCCAGGGCCGGCCCGAGGCTCAGGTAACCAGAGCCAGCCGAGGCTTGCTCTGCCGGCAATGGCAGCAGCAGAGGTGTGATGGGGGCATCGCCTTCCCCTGATTGCCAGGTCGCCTCCCGCCCCTGAGGGCTCCCGGACTGTGCGAGGGGGCAGGCCGGGCTGAGGAACCACCCCTCCAGTGCATGAACTTTCATGCACCGGGAGATTTGGGAATGCTGAAAATTCTATTTCTAATCCGAATGGAGGTTACATGGGTAGGTTCATTTTATGAAATATTTTGTGTACAGTTCATTCAAAGTATACGCTTGACTTGTGTACCTGTGTATATTATACTTCAATTTTTTAAAAATGTATTTTTAAATTTATTTTAGAGAGGAAAAAAGAGGGAGAGAGAGATAGAAACATCAAAGATGAGAGAGAATCATTGGTAGGCTCCCTCCTGCAGGGTGCCACACTGGGGATTGAGCCCACAATCCGGGTATGTGCCCTGACTGGAAATCGAACCGTGATCTCCTGGTTCATAGTTCGATGCTCAATCACTGAGCCACGCCAGCTGGGCTATACTTCAATTTTAAAAGGTTATTATTGTATATATTTACTGATGTCTTCCTAACTAGACTGCAGGAATCATATTTCTTAGTATCCAGCCCAGATTTTAGCATGGCGGCTTTCTGAAATACAACTTTACATGGCATAAGTAGATACACATGCCAATAAAGTTTATTTATTTTTAGTATAAGTACAAATAACAGTAAAACAACATGCATATATATGTCTTTACACATATAATCAATTTAATAAATATTGACATTTTTCCTACAATTATCCTTTCTCTTAGGTTTATCTTAAAACCTCCAAGATAAAAATTTAGATGTCTATTAAAAGTAGAATCTAACAAATTAAGTGCAATATGAGGATCACATCTTCACTTGTGTACCCTAGTAAGTAAGAACTGGTATGTGGGTACACCAGGTGTCCACCTCATTTCATTTAACATAAAAGTTCATCGCAGGTCAGCTGAGAGGGGTCTTAGAAGAAAGAAGTAGGTTCTAGGCCAGAATTTGAACCCATAATCAATGTGACTTGAACATGTTTTTGGTTGGTAGATTAATTCTTTTTATTGTGGTAAAATATACATAACACAAAATTGCCATTTTAACCATGTTTAAGTGTTCAGTTCAGTGGCATTAAATCCATTCACATTGCTGTGCAACCATCACCACTGTCCACCTCTAGAACTTTTTCATGAAAATGTTCTGGACATGTTATTAAATGCATCCAGGACTCACTTTCCTCCCTGTAGCAGGAAGCAAGCACACTCAGAGCAGGGGAAAAGACTTCTTTTGTCAAAAGTTACCATTTTTGTAAAATCCTAGTTCTGGAGGAGGACATTACTGCTCAGTTAAAGCTAGGACAGAAACATGTCTTCGTAGAAAAAGGTCATCTGAATAATGGGTCTTTTTCCTTACTTCTTTCCAAACTGGCCTCTGTGAGCATGGACCACTTGACATAATGGTCCCACTCACCACAGAGCACTTATTCAAGCAACATTTCTTGGGCTTCGAACATAAAACTTTTATTCCAAACATTTGCAAGGTTGATCAATATTACATCTCAATTAGTTTGTTATGTATGCATGTCAGTTTTTTACATCCTTAAATGCCTCGGCTCCTGGCTTGTTTGTTTTATTTTTAGCTTTTCTCCAAGATGATTATCAACTTCCAGACACATAACTACCTGAAAGACCACACTGTCCTCTTGTCCCATTCAAACCCTTTTAATGGTTAATGTCCAATTTCTTAAACTGAGTAGTAGGTATATACATACTTATTATTCCTTATAGCAGTCATACATGTTAAACATATTTCATGTATAGTCAATACTTAATAAAAACATTTAAAAATTTCCTTCTGTGGCAAATATTTTATGTAACCACATTCTTTTGTTATTGCAAAACAACAAAGCTAATCGTTAGATCCTGTCCTTCTTTTAGATGCAGTTCTAAAATGAACTACTTGTGGGTATTTTCTAATACACTCAGTCCCCGATTCACACATGGCCAACCAACCACCTGAGGTTGGTAAGATTCTGACAGAACTCGAACTACCTTCTCTTTCCTGCCTCTGCCTAGAATTGTTCCCACTCCTGGTTCTTTTCCCCTCTCCTTGGTCTAGGCTGTACAGCCGTTTCTTTTCCTTTCTTAATAGCGGTGTCACTTATGATATCACCAATTCCTCTTATCTGAGTCCTACCCCTATCAAGAGTGTATTGTTTTCCTCATTTGGAACCCCTGCTGCAATCTCTCAGACACAATATCAAGCACCAGTGAGTCTGAGCCCTCCCCTCGGATGTACCCACATCAGCCCAAGACCTACCCTTCTAACAGTCCCTCCCTGAGTGCCACAGGTCAAGTTCTAGTTTTGACATTGATGTTCTGTTATGACTACAGTGCTATTTTGGATATCACAGGTTTTAGGAGGGCAACTCTGAGAATCTAAACCCCTTGCAAAATCTTGTTTCCATAGAAAAACATGTTCTGCCTCAAACCAATCAATGAAAAAGTAAATTTTTAAATAAATCCATGCCGCTTACCTATATTATTCATATGACTTAAAAGCCTTTCACAAAAACATCATTTTTCAAAGCCTTTGTGCCATAGCTAATAATTATTAAAGGACTTGTTATATTCACAACTAAGAAGCATATATTAGCAACCTTTTGGACATGGAGTGCAGGAGATAATGCACAAATTATTACTAGTAGTATTGGATATGCTTCTTTCCATTTATTAATCCAGCACAAATTTATTGAGTTCCTATCCTGTGCAAGGTATTATTCTCAGCACTGGAGCCCTAGCTCTGAACCAAATAGGCAACACCCCGTCTTAGTGGAATTTACAGAGGATATGGCTCATTCAAGGCACTTCATAAATATTTGTTGAACGAATGATTGAATGTGGCTAACAAAACCATTAGAATATGGTAAATATTTACGTTTTCTAAAATTCAGTGAAATCACTGAACAAAGGGGTTGCAGAACATAAATTAGGGGAATTTGTTCCAGCAGTCAAGGTTAAAATATTTCCTTATTATAATGAAGCGGTACTGGGCAGGAGTGTTGGGTGATCACAACCAGAAGGCTAGCACCTCTACAATCCACAGGGCCCTGACTTTGCAGAGCACTGGTTTGGAGACAAGTGACATCCCACTGCTACCTCCATGCCTTTTTGAAAATTATTCCTTTGAGACAAAGTTTATTTTATTTAATAATAATTTTGATTTATCATCTTAACTCCAAGGACTCAGTATCAGTTTACGGTGGCATAATAGCAAAGGGCAAATTTTTACCAAATGGAACAAAGGCTTTAGACTATAATAATTGGGTTGTATTTTAAATCTCATTTTCATAAATATTTATAACATATTTCTTTTTATAATATTGCCTATGATTGCAATCCCCTAATAGGACACACACACACACACACACACACACACACACACACAGCCAGAGAGATTTATTTTAAGGAATTATGCAATTATGAGAGCTGGCTAGTGCAAAATTCCCATGGTGGACCAGCAGGCGGGAATCTCCAGTAGGAGCTGATGTTGCAATTTTGAGTCTGAAGGCAGTCTGGAGACAGAATTTTTTCCTTCTTTGAAGAAACTCAATCTTTTCTCTTCAGGTCTTCAGCTGATTGGATGTGGACCACTCACATTATGGAGGATAATCTGTTTTACTCAAAGTCTCCTGATATAAATGTTAATCACATCTAAAAAAAATGCTTTCAGAGTCACATCTAGACTGATGTTTGACAAAACAACCAGGCACCGTAGCCTAGAAAAGTTGACACATAAAATTAATCATCACAGCCTTGGCTTGTGTGGCTCGGTTGCAGCATTGTCCCATACACCAAAAGGTGCTGGGTTTGATCCCCAATCAGGGCATGTGCAGGAGGCAATCAATTGATGTTTCTCTCTCACATGGATGTTTCCTTCTTTCTCTTTCTCTCTCTCTCCCTTCCTCCCTTCTTCTTTCTAAAGAAAAAATCAATAAAAAAATAAATTAAAAAAAAAAGGATCTCTGAAAAAAAACTAGCCATCACAGTCCACTGCTTATCAACTTGACATTCATACATGGCTTCTTAAACCATCCTTAATTTCCAAGTAAAGAAAGTAACAAAGTCATACTTCCACCTAACATGATACAACTATGCTGTGTAAAACTGCAAGCACACCAACTCTTTCCCTAAAAAGGATGCAAAATCCTTAGGTGATATTCACTCATCCTGTAACAAATTCTAGGATGTAAAGTTAACAATCTATATATATAAAAGCCTAAGTGACCATCGCAACCAAAACAACCAAACGGGCAACCGAACAGGCTGCATGGGGCGACCAGGCCGGCAGGGGGGTTAGTGAGGGACGACCAAACAACTGAGCAGCAGGCTGCAAAGATGGCGGTACCAACAGCCAATAAGGAAGGAATATGCTAATTGACTGCCACATCCTCAAAGATGGCGGCACCCACAGCCAATAAGGAGGGAATATGCTAATTGACTGCCATGCCCTCAAAGATGGCAGCACCCACAGCCACAAGATGGCGGCACCCAGTCCCCTCAGCCCTGCAAGGGTGGCAGGCATGCAGCAAGACTGGACCCGGCAGCTCCGTGCACCTGCCTCCTGAGTCCCTGAGTCCCTTCGGCCCTCCAGCTGCCCAGGGCCGCTTGAGCCTCAGGTAACCAGGGCCGGCCGAGGCTTGTGCTGCCGGCAGTGGCAGAACCAGAGGTGTGATGAGGGTGTCACCTTCCCCTGATTGCCGGGTCGCCTCCTGCCCCTGAGGGCTCCCCGGCTATGAGAGGGGGCAGGCCAGGCTGAGGGACCCCCCCCCCACTCCAGTGCATGAATTTTCAATCACTGGGCCTCTAGTACTTAAATACTATAATGTAAAATCAATACCTCTTATGTTATATGATAAGGGGACAAGGAAGGGAAGAAAATAAAAGATAGATAGATAGATGATAGATAGATAGATAGATAGATAGATAGATAGATAGATAGATGATAGCTAGACAGTGATAGGATAAATAGATAACATTAGCTATATACATACATACACACAACCATATTCATAACAAAATAAGAAAGAAATAATTATTACCATTATAGTCCTCATCTCTGCAAGTGGTCACATGGTCATAACTGTTATTTATAACTACCTTCTTCCACTACTCATTCCCCTCAGCAGACACCTTAGCTGGTTGTGGTTCTTTGCCCAGGAGGTGATCCAAACCTTCATTTATGAAGGATCTGGCCATTAATACACCTTCCTGCATTAGAGTGTTATAGGTTTCCATTGACTTTAATCCAGTGCATGATATAAAAGAAGCCCTAAGGAATCTTCTGAATTCCAGACTTACTCTTCCGGTAGCAGGTAATTAGGATCAATCACCCCAGCCAGTGCTCCCTTCTTGGTCTATTATGAGACATGAGAAGACTTCTAGACCAGCAAAACATAATGTTAGAGAGACAGGAAGCAAAATGTTGCTAGTGGATCACTAGGGGTAGTAGTGAGTGGCTCCATTCCCATTTCCATCGCTTGATTCTTGGACCAATAAATCCTAGCAATGGGAGAAAGAGCACAGAATGTTGGATGCCAATTTAGAGCATATCCAGCCTCCTGAAGAACCTTGCCCCAGCCCTGCAAGATATTGCCACCTAGCTGGTTCTATAACTTAGTCTTCTAAAGACCTTTCCACTATTCTATGAAGCCAGCTGCCTCAGGATGGTGGGGAACATGGTAAGACTAGTGAATTCTGTGAGCGTAGACCCATTGCCCCACTTCATTTGCCATGAAATGAGTTCCTTGATAAGAAGCAATGTTTTGTGGAATATCACAATGGTGAATAAGATGACCTGTTCTGTGGCTACCAATCCACCTCTTTCCACAGTGATTGGTCATTGCCCAATGGGCTCATGAATGATGTCGTCACATTGGTAACATAGGCTTCCATTAGGCTCTGGCCACGGCTGAGTACAGCAGAGACCAATACTGAATCCCCAGTATGACACCATTCCCCAGGGGGATCGGACAGCTACCTGGTGGCAGGTTGATTATATTGGACCTCTTCCATCATGTTCTTACTGGAATAGACACTCTGGAAATGGATGTGCCTTGCCTGCATGCTGTGGTTACACCAAAACTACCATCGGGGATTACTTTGCTAAGGAGCACTATCTCTGCTACATTTTGTAAAAGAATATACAGAGCACTGAATAGTGGTTATAACAGCCTAACTCAACTTTCTTTTGTGACCGAAAATCTAGTACTCTGTTAGCAATATAACAGCTTTAATAAACTTTCTCTAATTGTAAAATAAAGTCTTATTCATAAGTTACCATTGGTTATAAACATACTATCAGCAATGTGGTATAACTGTAGTACTCAAGTGATTGTGATATTCAGTCTGCTTTTCATCAGTGTGTATAATGGGCTATCAGTGCCAAGCTGAGAAGTTTTGGATCCTCATGAGCATAATCTCAAGATTTCTTTATAGCGTAGTAGAATTTTGTAGAGTTGTATAGAGAACAAGATACCCAGATGTCTTACTAAGCAAATTCTCCCAGTGCATTTGATTTTACTTGATTTGGTTTCAATCTTGACTTTTAAAAAAATTTTTACTAGATTTTTCATATCTTAAATTTTAAATAAGTACATTAATAAGGACACTTTTGCAATTCTTTATGAAGCTTTTATTTTCAGTCTGCTCACTCTTAAAATGTTTTTTAATGAATCAAAGTGATATATTTTATATAGCATATTTTCAAAAAATAGTAATGCATTTTTTATAATAGTGTCTATTTTAAATACTGTGCTGTTATTACACACTAGAGGCCCGATGCACGAAATTTGTGCAAGGGGCTTGGCCCTCGCAGCCGCAGCAGCTTGCCTCAGCTCTTGCAGCCCCGGCTTCTTCCAGAATGTTGTACAGAAGGACATCCGGAAGGTCGTTCGGCTGTCCGGTCTAATTAGCATATTATGCTTTTATTATTATAGAAAATCTTTTCTTTAAAATTTGACCTGTTTTTCTTCCCTTTAATATATCATTAACTCATAATATCTTTAAGTACATTTTAATGGTTATGCTCTCTTTTACTTCCTTTTTCTTGCTCTTTTTCCTTTCCCTATTAATTGTTTTTATTTTATTCTTGGTTTGTCTTATTGGCCCTTTCTGGAATGATTTAAACATCATTTATCGAAATGAGTTCTTTTTTATGTTTTACATCAATATTTAACCAGTTTTTGTCATATCAAGGTATTGTCATATTTTATCTCAATTTCAAACAACTTCCCATTTGCTATTGATATAACTGGTGTTAGTCCATGTCTCACTTTTCTGTAACTTCTTTTTTTTTTTTAGTTAAGGTATTACAAATGTGTCCTCATCCTCTGTAACTTTTAATTAAACATGAATTATTATACTTTTAAACTTGATTTAGCTATAATGCAATAAAATATTTTCTATTAATAAGCTTGAAACTATATTTTAACATACTCATCCAGAGGAAGCCCACATATGCCTCTGGCATAGCATTTCCCCATATTCATGAAGCATTTGTCCTCCTATGAGACTGTAAGCCCCTTGAAAGCAGGGAGTATATGTAAATCTCTAGTGTCTGGGACAGTGTAGGTTTTGAATGAATAAATAATGAATGAATGAGAATTGAAAGTTGTGTAATTTCAGTGGGCTTGTCGAAAAACCACTTTCCCTGGCAGCTCTAGTGGCAGCAAATAAAATTTCTTTCGCAAAGATCAAACCTTCTAATTTCCCAAATGGACTTATTTTACAACAAGAATATCCTTAGAAAAAATGCATTTGTTTTAACCTGTTCATCCAAGCAGCAGCTGTCAATCCTGGTTGAAGATGAGAACCATGCCTCCGTCACAGTGAAAATAAATTAGGAGCCCTCCAGGTGACTCTAAGAGCAGCCGAGGTTGAGAGCCGCTGTGCCAAGAGAGAAGTAACCGGTGGCAGGTTCTAAGGAGCTAGGAAAGAAGAAAAATTAGGCCCTTCATGATGTCGTGGAGAATTCTTCGCTGGGGGAGAGGGTGGGAGGCTCGAGGGGAGCCCAGCTGTTCCTTTGGGAGCCTGGAGGTGGCTAGAGAGAGAAGTATTTTTAAAAGCATCTGTTGTCTTGAGAAATTAAGAGGAAAATTATAAGTACTTCCTAAAGAGGCAAACTTTGAAAGTAATTTAAAATTCAAATTTGAAAATGAGGTCAGAGATTCCAACAAATGCTAATAAAAGGGCCCTTTGAATTTCTTGAACATTTTACAAAAATACTACACAGGCTCACAAATACAGCAAATGTATTGGACATACAAAGACTAAAAGGAACAAAAGTTAACATAGCAGAACTTGAGAGAAGAAAAAGTGCTTTAAAGAAGTAGTCCCCAAAGTTGTGTCTCTGCACACAACTTACAGTTTGTATGCAGTATGTTGTTACAGTTGCTCTCCTTTATTGTTGGCTTTTGTTATAGTTATAACAACATACAAACTAC
Source organism: Myotis brandtii (assembly GCF_000412655.1). Taxonomy (NCBI): domain Eukaryota; kingdom Metazoa; phylum Chordata; class Mammalia; order Chiroptera; family Vespertilionidae; genus Myotis; species Myotis brandtii. The sequence goes on from NW_005358649.1 coordinate 2,861,859, forward strand.
ATGTGAATATGGGTGAGAACAAGATATGTTAAACAATTGGCATATTTAGGTGTATTGAACTTGAAGTCTGACCTTCTAGCTCCTACTTTGCTACTACACAGCCCCCCTTGTTTGTGGCTTCACTTTTCCTGGTTGCATTTACTTGCAATTAACCATGGTCCAAAAATATTAATGAAAAAAAATCCAGAAATAAATAATGTATACGATTTAAATTGCTGGCCATTCTGAGTGGCGAGATAAAATTTCCTTCTGTCTATCCAGCCCAGGATGTGAATCATCCCTTTGTCCTGCAGATCCCTGCTGTATGTACATTACAATAAGGCAATTTGAAAAAGAAAGACCATATTTACATAATTTGTATACAGTATGTTGTTACAATTGTTCTACTTTATTGTTGGCTTTTGTTATTAACCTCTTACTGTGCCTAATTTATAAATTGAACCTTATCATAGTATGTGTGTATAGTAAAAAAACATTGTTTATGTAGGGTTCAGTACTCTCTGTGGTTTCAGGCATCCACTGGGGGTCTTGGAATAGATCCCCTGCAGATAAGGGGGCCACTGTAATAGCCTATACTTCCTTAGGCAGGTCTCATTTTCCTTACCTGCAAAATAAGGGAGTTGAAAGCTGGAACTAAATTGGTGCTTCTTGCAAGGTTTCTCTAAAAGCCTAACTATGTGCATGCCCAGGCTCAGTATGGGCGTGGCCTGCAGCACCCACGGCCAGTCCAGAGCTTTTTGAAGTCTCCTGTTTTGTCTTAAAAGTTCATATTCTGCCCTAACCGGTTTGGCTCAGTGGATAGAGCGTCGGCCTGCGGACTGAAGGGTCCCAGGTTTGATTCCGGTCAAGGGCATGTACCTTGGTTGCGGGCACAACCCCAGGAGGGGATGTGCAAGAGGCAGCTGATCGGTGTTTCTCTCTCATCGATGTTTCAAACTCTCTATCTCTCTCCCTTCCTCTCTGTAAAAAATCAATAAAATATATATATATATTTTAAAAAGTTCATGTCCTGGTGTGTAAATTATATCTCAATAAAACTGTTTTTCAAAAAGTTCATGTACTCTTTATTTCTTACTATTATTTTGTGGGTTTTTTCTTTCATTTAAAAAAATATTTTTTTATTGAATTCAGAGAGAGGAAGGGAGAGGAAGAGAGAGGGCTAGAAATGATGAGAGAGAATCATGGATCGGCTGCCTTCTGCACTGGGGATCGAGCCCACAACCCGGACATGTGCCCTTACCCAGAATCAAACCGTGACCTCCTAGTTCATGGGTCGACACTCAACCACTGAGCCACACTAGCCGTGCTTTTTTTTTTCTTTTAAATACAGTTAAGCTTGTATATAAATTTTTACATTCTGCTTTTTCCCCCACTAAGTATTCTACCTTTTGTATATTATGTGTCATTAAAAAGTTGTTACTTTTAGAAAAAAAAGTTGTTACTTTTATTTTAATAAGTATAAAATATGCATCATATGGCTGCACTCTAATGTACTAGCCTTCTCCTAATTTGGGTTGGTCATGTTACACACAGCACAGCGAGTTTTCATCACCGTCTTGCCTTAATTCCTTCTGCTTGGCTCTGAGTAAAGACTCAGATTTCTTGATAGTTTCTAACTAAATCCTCCGAAGTGCTAAGATTATAAGCTGGGAGAAAATTTTCTCTTATTGCTGCAGTGTGTTAAATGGTCTCTTGGTGACGTAAGTTGTAATTCATCCTTTTTTGAGATTTCACTGCTAACAAGGGGGAAAGAAACTAACATTTACGGAAGGTGGACTGCCGGGCAGGGTCTTTTGTGAAGGTTGCCTCATGTCATCAGCGCAGTGGAGCAATGACTCTATCCCACTTCATATCATAATAAGCTGAAACTCAAAGGAACCGGGGAGCCGGCTAACAATGTGTATAGTGCCAGGGTTTAAACTGGGTGTGATGTCCCCCGGCTCTGTCCCCGCAGCAGTGGGGGAGCATACAGACACCCCTGCACCTCCCTCAGTGGAGAGCCCACTTGCCAATCTGTCTTCTTAGCAGTGCAATGGTCTCTCCTGCGAGTCGCATCTGATTTTTTGATGAGGGTCTTTAGACGCAGAGCAGATAGATTGTTTTTCAAAGGATAATTAAATGAAGGATTCTTTTAATGCCTAGAGTAGGGGTCAGTACATTTTTTTCTGTAAAGGGCCGGAGGGAATAACTTAGCTTTTGTAGAGTGTGTGATCCCAACCACTCAACTCTGCCCTTGTAGTGGGAGAGCAGCCACCTGAAGCAGGGAACAAATGGGCGTGCCTGTGTTCCAATAAAACTTTATTTAGGGACGCTGAAATGCAAACTTCATGTCATATCCATTTCTCACAAAATATTACTCTTCTTTTGATTTTCTTTCATATATTTGAAAATGTACTAACCATTCCTGCCTTGTGGGCAGTACGCAAAAAGCTGCATGGGCCATAGTTTGCTGAGTTCTACCCTTCCCCTTCCCCCCTAGAATGGGCCAAGAATTCAAGTATGTGCCAGGCTTGCTGTGTCTGCAGCTCAGAGTGAGCGAGCAATGGAATAGTTGTGGCTCACACTCCACTTCCTCCATTAGGACAATTCTGAAGGATGCAGAGGAAATAGAGATCCCAGCCAAAAATTGTACGTTCGTGTATGTTGAGAGTAGGTAGTAAATGATGTCAGCAATCCAGCCCCTATGTATGTTGAGAGTAGGTAATAAATGATGTCAGAAATCCATTGCAGTGACTCCGTGAGCATCCCATTTCCTGGGCGGCATCCTTGCACTGAAGAGGATATGTCGTTATTTCTAGGCTTCCCAGTGTCTTACAGTCTCCCCTGTGAAGACAGCCCACCGCGCTATTTCAGCTGCTCCCTCCTGAGGCCGAGGTTTAGACTTTCAGCTAAAACTGCCTCTTCTCAAGCCGTTATGCTCAGGCCATGCTTTCACTTTTTACTCTCTTCCAACAATCTGTTCACCCCATTGGCTTCTAGTACCTGCCACTGTACTTACCCAAATCCTACATAGTATATTTTAACATGAGTAGATTTTCAGTGTGTTTTAATCCCTGTCCACATGTTTTCTATTAGAAACTTCTTTGTCAAATGTTAAGCTGGAGATCTTAATGGTATATTCATCCCCTAGGCAAGTTTCCCCTATCTGTGGGTATCCCTGAATCACTTTCTATTTTCCATACTCTACAAAGAAAACCAATTCCTAAATAATCTAAAATATTCTGTAGTTCTTTAGTCAATCTATTAATGCACTAATTGAAAATAGTTGTGGCTCACACTCCACTTCCTCCATTAGGACAATTCTGAAGGATGCAGAGGAAATAGAGATCCCAGCCAAAAGTTGTACGTTCGTGTATGTTGAGAGTAGGTAGTAAATGATGTCAGCAATCCAGCCCCTGGAGTCCAAGCAATAACGGATGCCCTCGGATCGCAGTGACTCCGTGAGCATCCCATTTCCTGGGCGGCATCCTTGCACTGAAGAGGATATGTCGTTATTTCTAGGCTTCCCAGTGTCTTACAGTCTCCCCTGTGAAGACAGCCCACCGCGCTATTTCAGCTGCTCCCTCCTGAGGCCGAGGTTTAGACTTTCAGCTAAAACTGCCTCTTCTCAAGCCGTTATGCTCAGGCCATGCTTTCACTTTTTACTCTCTTCCAACAATCTGTTCACCCCATTGGCTTCTAGTACCTGCCACTGTACTTACCCAAATCAAATCCTCACCTTCTTCCGTATCCCACTTAAACTTCAAGGTTAATCCTATTGTCTTCCTTGCATACTCCCTCAGAGTCTGGTTTTTAGCCACTGGGTGGTGTCTTTCACTCAGACAGGGAAGTATGGAGATGTGGGGGGAGAAAAGATTAGGAGTTAAACCCTAGTCCCTCCCCCAGGGTTGCAGTGTCCCTGAGGGCATCCCCTCCCACCAAAGCCAGTCTGGCCTGGTGATGCCTTCAACACCAGGGGCCCAGGTGCTATCTGCCTGAGCGTTTCTCCAAGGAAAGCCTGCTCCCCAGCCTATGTATGGGTCCACAGCTCACCTGCTCTCCCAAGCGTCAGGCCCAAGCTTAGCTTTTTCACGTGTTTATTTATGAAATAAATCTAGGCGGAGGAAAAATTAGATACCAGATATGTTACCGGGGGAGACAAGGAGACCTAGGTTCTTGTCTTCTTGAGGGAAAGATTTCAATCAAGAGACAAGGCAGGGGTGGGTGAGAAGAGATTAACCAACGAACTTGTATGCTTTTCTGCATAACCCATGGACATAGACAATAGTGTGGTGAAGGCCTGGGTGGGGGGTGGTGTGGGCTAGCAGGGGTCAATGGGGAAAAAAGAGGACATCTGTAATACCTACCACAATAAAGTTAAAAATAAAGAGACAAAGTGTAGAAAAGCAAGCAAGAATGTGTTGACTGCAGCAAAAACACACTTAGGGCATTGAAGCAAGGAAGGGCATGGAAGGAGCAACAGGAGAGCCCAGGCTGGGCTGTTTGGCTCACTGGGAAGTCAGAGAAAAGGGGGCCTTGGAGGCAGGTTCAGGGGGTATCTCAGGACAAGCTGCCGCTGCCCATTGCTCCCCTGGTTGCAAGTCTCCTGGGGTCTGTTGGAGGTTAGGGGATACCTGCTTACGAGGGAAGGAGAGGGAGGAGAGAATGGCATGGGCATGCTCCCTGGAGAGAGAGCACCCTGGGACCTTCGTTTGCAGGGGTTTTAAAGGCTGGGCATTTAGGGGAGGTCTTAGGGGAGAATGAATAGAATATTCATCAACTTTATACTAATGTACCAAAATGAGATTTACTCTCTTAATTCGCCTGTCCCTGGGTGTGGTTGGCAAATGGACTTAATTGGATTTCTGTTATCTATGTCCCTGAGGAGGTAATTTAAGCTCCTTTCTCTCTGGTTGGGGAGAAGTGCAAACCATTTACTCTTTTTCTTTAATCTTTATTATTGAAAGTATTACAGAAGTTCCCCTTTTCCCCCCATTGATCTCTTCCAACCCACTCCCATCTCCCCCTCCCCCAGGCCTTCACTCTTAAGTATCCTTGGGTTAGGGAAGGTAGGATTTACTAGGTGACTGCAAACTGCTGTTTAACTATCTGTCTTAGTTTCCCTATTCCGCTTGTCCTGGACTTTTCCTTAGCTCCTTACTATTCTATAACAGATATACAGCAAAAACTCTTTTCTCTATATCTGGATAATTTGTACGTTCTGGACTGAGAAGAGGGGTGACCTAATACTTCCTACTGGGAAGTAGATAAGTGATTCTCCTTCATTATGGCTGGTAAGCTGAACCAACATGCTCTTAAAAATACTGAATGTATGTCAGAGCAAGCAAAATGTACAAATGACATGAGACTATTTTGATGACTAATAATATTCACACTAAAATAAAACTAATCTAGGCAAAAATTTAACTGCTTTTAAGCAGAACTGTAAGATTAGCAGATGAAGAGAAGGTACACTTTACTATGTTTGATTTTTGTAAACCACTTGTATCAGACATGAAATTGTACTGAATAATCAATTCAAATTGGCTTAGTTATGGGCACTAGTAAATAAACTAAGGACTGATGAAAAGATTAGCAGAAAATGTGGTTTTTGCATCACGTTAATGATATGCACTGTGAACTCTCTAATACCAAGCATGCTGTTGACTAGACAGCTCTCTTATCTACCCATTTAATGTTATTTAATACAAGTTCCTTGAGGGCAGAGTCCATGACTGTGCATCTAGTTCTTTTTAGTTCTTGTGCCTGGTACTGTGTGTGTGGTAAGCGCAATAAGTACAACTGGGATGATGAATGAAGACTGTGGTGAGGATGAGGCACTGCAAACTTCTGAATTGGCTTCTAAACCACTGAAGAAAGCCTAAATTATATCCACTGTGTCTTATATTTTAATTATTTGAATATTGTTCATCTGCTATTGTGTCAAATGGTAAATTCTCAATTTAATAAATGACACCCTTATTTTCTCACAGAACTGAAAATTAGAATTTATTGACATATTATTTGGTTGTAGATAAAGTATTAATATTTTAAAAGGTGGCCTTGAAAGTTATAAATACCTTCAGTTTTTAGTGGGGAAAAAAACTGAGAGTATTTCATTAAAGTAGAGAAACTAGTACAATTAGAAATAAAATGAAAATTAACCTGAGATAAATCTTTTTATCCTTTTTAAAAAAATGAACAATAAAATGGCAATAAGTACATATCTATCAACAATTGAATCTAAAAATAAAAATAAATGAACAAGGAATCTAATGAACAAAATAAACTGTTGAATAAAATAGAACCAGAGGCATGGAAACATGGAACAGACTGATGAGTCTCAGAGGGAATGGGGGTGAGGATGGGGGGGGAGAAGAGATTAACCAAAGATCTTACATACATAGATGCATTACCTATGGACACAGACAATAGGGTGGTGAAGGCCTGGGTGGGGCAGGAACCGGGTGGAGGGAGGCAATGGGGGTGGGGGGCTTCTGTAATACTCTCAACAATAAAGATTTTTTAAAAAAGAATATGATATTTTTCCCCTTTTAGAATATATTTCCTCCCTCAACATTTTCTTAAGAATACCTTTGCTCTTGTATGTATAAAGCCTTTCTAAGGAAGCTTTATAATGAGTCTCAAATTCTTTAATTTCCAGCTATTGGACTACAATGAGGACAGGAGATGGGAATGTGGTTTAGTCGTTTGCCTGAAGTGAGGCAGCCTAGCATCTACTCTAGGACAAATTGCTCAGCTGATCAATGATTCTCTGTCATCATTGATGCTTCTATCTCTCCCTTCCTCGCTGGGCTTCTAGTGTCCCTGTAACAGAATAGGAATGTTGTAACTGTGTTACAATTCCATTTAATTTATGCATCTTTCTTTCTACTTCCTTTCCTTCCTCCCTTTCATCTTTTCTTTCTTCCTTTTTTTTTTTTTTTTTTTTAATTTTTTCTGCTCCTTTCTAAACCAAAGCCACTTGATTCACATGTGGGGTAATTTTCCCCGAGTTGTGATGGTTGTAAAGTCATCCTTAAGAATCTCATTTGACACTTCACTCTCTTTTATACAGGGAAAGACTTAAATGTATTAAATATGACTAATGGGAAATATGAAACCATCATAATTAATCTTAAGTGGGAAGTAAAAAAAATAATAAATGTGATGTTTTTAATTTTAATCACCAAATTGGAGAACGAGAGGAATAAAAACTAAGATCATAAAGATATCAACCAAAGGTGATTTGTAAACTTAAAATATTGTATGATTTTAGTAATTTAAATTTTTTTCAATTGAAGGTCCTTTGTGCCCTAGCCAGTTTGGCTCAGTGGTAAGGGTCGTGGTAAGGGTCAAGGGCACGTACCTCAGTTGCAGGCTAGATCCCCTGCCCTGGTCATGGATAGTTCTCTTCTCCTCCTCCTCCTCCCCCTCCTCCCACCACTCCTTCTTAGCCTTCTTCTTCTCCTCCTCCTCCTTCTCCTCCTTCTCTCCTCCTCCTCCTCTCTCTAAAAATCAATGGGAAAAATATTCTCAGATGAGGATTAACAACAAAAAGTCCTTTGCTTTTGTATTTTTTAGTGACAGTAAGTTGCCACTCTGAATTGTAATAGACAATAAGCAAAACAATACATAGAAAACTATTCTCCTCCTACATAAGCTTTCCTAAATATCCTAATTTACATCACAAATAAAATGAGGTAAAAGGAAAACCTCTTGTTCCCTTGAGGAAAATGGTATAAAATCACAATCATTTGACAACTATTTGTACTTTCATAATTACCTTTGCTTTTACAACAATGCTGCTTTCTTTGCAGCTTTATTAAGGGATGGCTGGCCTACGGGAAATCACTTGTGGTTAAAGTGTACCATTGGCTAAGCTTTGACATAGGCACATACCCTTGAGACCAGCACCTTGATGAAGACAGTGAACAGACCCATTACCTCTCAAAGCTTCCTTGAGCCCTTTGGTAATTTCTCCCTCAGCTTCCTCCCCAACTACCCTCTATCCCAGGGGTGGGCAACCTTTTTGTGAGTGCGTGCCCAAACCAGCAAAATCTCTGACTCAAAATTCTTCTGCGTGCCAACCCTAATTTTTTGAGAACATGTTATGCCTACTTGATATCTCTTAAGGTGTACGTATGTGAAGAACCTTGAAGAAATAATAAAATTCATTCGAGCGACAAAAACACAGTATATGATGATGAAAAATACATTTATTTTTTAATGTATACATGTACACTGATAGTCCGACAGAAAATTTTATGACTCCGTTTGATATTATCAGTGGGACTTTTGCTGCTGCATCACTGATGACAGAGATTTTACATCAGGTTTATATTTCGTGACCTTCAGAAATATGCACGAGCTACTACTTTCATCCGTCAGGCTACTCCTATTACGAGACTTAACAAAACTCATCACTGAGAACAAAAAGATTCACAATTGTAAATGGAAGATTATTAGAGAGGGTTTCACGTGCCAGCAAAAGTTACTGGCGTGCTATGTTTGGCACGCATGCCAGGGGTTGCCCACCCCTTCTCTATCCCCAGGCATTCATTGATCTGTTTGCTGTCACCACAGGTTAGATCAGCATTCGCTTTAATAATCTATAACTAAACTAAAATTATTCCTTTCACTCCAAAAATTTTGTGTTGTTTCCTAACTGGAAGAAAAAATAACGCCAGAGTGAGAAGGATTAGACACAGGTCATTAGAAAGCACTTTTAATTGAGTCATGATTTTGTAGATTATTTTTATACTCCACAGCCTACTGCTAATTGGATTAAAGATTCAAGGATCCAGGAAATGAAGTAAAAGAGGAGGTGTGTTGATTTTAATAATAAGGTTTTTTTCCCCTATCTCATTTGTTAATAATGTTCTAATTAATAAATGGATTTTCAAAAGCTGGCCAAAAATGGAGATTTCCACTGATAAATGATCAAATAAACTTTGTTTCTTCTTTTTATTTTAAAAAAAGCTATCGGTTAGAGTGCTGTGTCAATAATAAAGTGGATTATTGCAAATGATATTAAAACACTACCTAACCTCTATCTTACAAGCATACATGTTTATTCTAATCTATCATTACAACATGCAAAAATTATGTTTGCATATAAGTAAAGACTGATAGAGAATGCTAAAAACCATAGCAGTTTAATTTTGGTGGTTTGTGGAATTACGTGTATATTTGGTAGTTTGCTTTTAATTAAGTCAATATTTTGGTAATGTATGTGTAATGAATAATTTATTCCGATCCCTTTCCAACATACGTTATTCTGTTGAACTTGACGGTGTGCTTCTGTATGGGGAGAGTGTTTTTGTAAGATGTAATATCTAAAGTAAACTCAATACTTCATTTTATCAACAGCACATTTTTCATTCCCTTGACATCCCCAAATGAAAATGGTGTACATTGAAACATAAAACAAAAACAGACCCAACTTAGGTGGAATTATAATGAATGTAGCACTAATGCCACTTATTGATTACCATGGAGGTGTTTGCTATGCTCGTTGCAGCTTTTCCACTATGGAGCAAGAAACAGAAATGCAGTCTTTGTGAATGGTGGTTGTATTAAAATGTTTTCATGCAGTAAATGTGTATTCCATATTCTCATAAAGCAAATTAGTCTTTCATGATGAATGAAGTATTATTTCTTTGGGCTGTGTTGTTGGAAATAAATACTTAATTTAAATACCACTAAATCTATGTAGAATATATGGACCAATATATATTTTATACATTGATTTGTATGTAAATTTTAATTAAAATATGGTTCAAGAAGTCTATTAGTGCCAAGCACTGTTTACATAGTTGTAAAAGATATTGCAGTGACCAATCTAATTTTACAATTTACTAAAATATTTTTATTCATATTATTTCTGATTTAAAAGATATAGAAGTAACCCTGGCTAGTTTGGCTCAGTGGATAGAGTGTTGGCCTTTGGACCCAAGGGTCCCAAGTTCAATTCTGGTCAAAGGTACATACCTCGGTTGCAGGCTCCTCCCTGGCCCTGGTTGGGACTCATGCAGGCAGCAACCAATTGATATTTCACTGTCTTTCCCTCTCTGTTCCACTCTCTCTAAAAATCAATGGAAAAATATCCTCAGGTGAGGATTAAAAACAAAACAAACAAAAACCAAAAGATATAGAGGTTTGCTTAAATGTATTCACATATTTGAACACATTTTTTGAGCACTCAGAACATAGGACTAGCCTAGGAAAAAAAGCTGTATTCAAGCGAAAGATTGAATGGTAAATGGGAGTCTGCCCTTAAGATGAGCATACACAATTAGGGAGAAACGAAATAAACATGAACCAGTAGTTGATAAACATGAGTATACATAGACACATATTGTCCTATATAGGTGCTCTATTTATACTTTTTGTTGTTGTTGCTGTTAATCCTCACCTGAGGATATTTTTCCATTGATTTTTAGAGAGAGTGGAAGGAAGAGGGAGAGATAAAGAGAAATACCAATGTGAGAGAGATACATCGATTGGTTGCAACTGAGGTATATTATGCTCTTGATGGGAATCGAACCCGGGACCCTTCAGTCCATGAGCCGACACTCTATCCACTGAGCCAAACTGTCTAGGGCTGTTTACATTTCTTGTTAGTATAGGAAGTAAGTTGCACGTACAACTTTATGACTAGTTTCAAATTTGCTAACAATTTTCCTGACAGTTGAGACCAAAGTGAATAGTTTGGATTTATAAATGACATATTTCTGTGCATCTAGTACAATGGGAAGTATAGGTCTGATTTTTTTTTTAAAGCAGATATGATATACTTGCTCTACAGGATTTTAGAAGATAGGGTCTTCATTCCAGGCTGAAACCAGGCTAAGCAAAGTTCACACCTCTGAGTGCAGAATTCTTGGGATTCACTCACAAAAACAAAAGAAACGCTGGCCTCTCAAGAAGTTGTTATAATATAAATTCTTTAATGATAATTTCATATTTATATGTATTTCTATCTCCTGTGATAAGTTTAGATTTGGCAAACATGCTTCAAACTTACAGGTAACTACGATTCAGTGTACTTTTTTCCTCCTGAAATGAAAATCTATGTTTTGGTTAAAGTCCCAAATTTGAACAAAAACAGTTTATTCTCATCAGTTTCTTTCAGAGATGCATGTGTTGTTTGGGAATTCTTCTGTTTATTACAAGCTATAATTACATTATGTAAACTGAGAAAGCATGTCACAAACTGGTTTTAACAATAGCTGTATTTTTTACTTATCTGTCTTTTGTAAAAGCTGGACTGGATATCTATATTTTACTTAGTAATATCTCAATTTCCTCAATAAGTAAGTCCGTAAATTGAATTTATAGTTTATTTTGTCTTTCCTCCCATCAAATTATGTGAATAAGAAATACTGTGGTCTCATAACATAATCCTATTTCCAAGAGAAAGAACATGCGAGTCTGTAAAATAGTATTTAATAGTGATTTTTGTCAAAATATATATAAATATGAGCACCTACAGTATGCAGGCACTGTAGGGGTGATAGAAATATATTTTGTCTACTGTCTTTGCTTTCAAGAAGAGCATACTTAAAAAGAGAGAAGATTCTTACTTTAAGTAAGAATCCATGTTTAAGCAAAACAAATAAAGACCATGTTTTCTGATCTATGTACCAAAGGCAGCTTAGGTGGATTCATATATGCCACTTTAGGGCTTCTGGATTTAGACCTTTAACAATGTTAAGAAGTAGTTACAAGGGCCTGGCCGGCGTGGCTCAGTGGTTGAACTTTGACCTATAAACCAGGAGGTCAGGGTTCGATTCCAGATCAGGGCACATGCCTAGATTGTGGGCTCAATTGCCAATGTGGGGTGTGCCGGAAGCAGCCAATCAATGATTCTCTCTCATCATTGATGTTTCTATCTCTCCCTCTCCCTTCCTCTCTGAAATCACTAAAAATATATTTAAAAAGTAAGTTACAAGCCTCAAAAACTTAGAATGCCAGTGGTGATGGGAGGGTGTGCTCAATGTGGACAGGTCGGCAGGGGCCAGCTCGTTCTTTAAGCAGTGGACAACTATTCAAGGTTTTCAGGGCAGGGAGCAATTTTCTAGGCACAGGTAATTAGAATGTGAATTTAGGGTCAATAGTTTGACTAGAAAGGAGAGTCTGAGAAATGTTAAGGAAGCATCATTATTAAGACCTGGTCCCTGATTGAAGGTGACTGGTTCTGAAAGTTTCCCAGGTTCCTGGTTTGGTGAGGTGGAGGCATTGCCACCCCTTAAAAGGAGGAAGAAGGAAGAGAAGCACGTATGGAAGAGAAGATTCTTCCCTTTTGGACATGTTGAGTTTGAAGTGTTTTTGCGAGACTTTAAGACAAAATATCCACTTGGTAAACTGGTCCTTTGGAACGTCAGGGGAGATATCTTTACTAGAATTAAAGATTTCAGATTCAGTAAACAAATGAGACTCATTAGCATACATGTTGTCATTAAAATCATAGGAGTGGATGCAATTGCACAGGGTACTCAATAAATGTTTATGGGCCTCTCGAATGAATGAATAAGAAGGGGGAGGTGAACAGACAGAGAACTAAGAGGGGGAATGGAAGCGTTCCAAGATAATAGGGGAAGTGCCAGGATAAACTGTACCTACTCCATAAATGTCCCTAGAATTATCTTTGGTCCTAGGGACACTTAGTTATGTAACAGTAAATTACGTTTTATTTGATAAATGCATAATTGATTAATTGGGGATAGCTAAGCTAGCTATTCAGAAACTGATCCATTGTAGGGGACTGTGGGTCCACATTCTCATGCAGCTCAGGAATCCACATTATTCATGACATGCAGTTTGTTCTTTGAGAAAAGAAAAATCAACATGAAGATTGGGAGGCCTTGTTAAATGGTTAAGGCCACAAGCTCTAGTGTGTCTCAGCCATTTCTTCATTATTGCCCCACCCCCAGGAGAATTTTTAGACATATCTTTTCTAGCCAATCCCCTCCTCCATGATCTTTTAACACCATTGATTTACTATATGCCTGTTTGTTTACTGTGGCCCTTGGGAGGGGCACACACCATGATAATGTTTAAGATATTTTCACCTTTAAGAACTGATTTTCACCCCTGTTGAGAATACAGGCTCTGGCTAGCCATACTACCTGGCCTTAAATTCTAGTGCAAACAGAGCTCGGTGCCTCAGTTTTCTCTCTGTAAAATGGGGAGAACAATAGTACTATCCTCATGTGAATGCTGTGAAGATTAAAGAAATTCTGACATGGAAAGTAACTAGCCAGCCCAGCATAGAAACATTACTTATTAGTCCTTTCCCTTTCTATACACATGTTTCTCGCTTTCTTCTAGCTTTTTGGTCTATTTTCATTTTACCTGTTACATTGGTGGTTGTGAATGGTCACTTCGTGTTAAAAAATTGCTGCTTGTAATTAGAGAACATTTTATTGTTAATATTATTCATGATAATTTTTCCTCTTTAGTGTAAAAGAATGATTTGACTTCATACCAAATTCATTGAAGGGTGTTTAATAAAACCATGCTTTAAAAGGAAAAAAAAAAAGCATTTCTTTTCTCCAAAACCAAGTACCAGTCTTCAGAGACTCTGATTTTCTTCCCATGCCTCATATTATTTTTCTGTTTTAGCCCAATGCCTAGACACTGATTATTTGCAACTGTTATCAAAATTCCGGATGAAAACAGAATCATCTGGTAGACTCTTTAACTAAAATTGTGTCCAGATGTTTAGTGTTATGTAGCCATTGTTCATTACATATGTGGAAGTTGGTCAGGGATACAGTGAGCACCTGCTTTGAAGGGTCACCTTATTTCAGGGTCACCTCGTGTTGCCAGGAAATCTCACAGCATGGCAAAGTCCATCAGGCCCCCTACGACTGCGAAGTTGAACAATGAACCATTACTGGTCTCACTTCCCCACGTCTCTGAGCTATATACCCAGTTTGCATTAGTGGTAACAATATTTTGCCATACATTTCACTGTTTATCTTAGATTGTCAAACCCTTTATGCACAACCTATGCTACTGTCACTATTAACTCTCAGTCTTGATCATGAAGAAAGCAGGGGCAGAAATTGCTGAACCTAATCAGAAGAAAAAGCATTGATTGAATTCAATCCACTCAAAACACTTATTGAGCACTTACTATGTATATGTGGAATCCAGAGGTGAATCAGCTCATATCCCTGACATGACGTAGCGCACAAGGGAGAAAGGCATGTACTGTATAAAAGTAACCATCATGCAAGGCAGATCAGAAGAGATGAGACAACACATGTGATCAGACTGCTTTGGAGCACAGAGGAGGGAACAATATATTAGGCTGGAAGAATTGGGAAAGGCATTTTAGAAGAGGTGGCTTTTGAAAAAGGCCACATAGGATTTTGAAGGCATCCATCGGAGGGTGGAGAAGAGTGTTTTAGGATATGATGAAACTTCTTAACCTTGTTTGCAAAGCCTTGCAAGGGGCATGGTCTGGCCCTGCGATCTCTGGGTAATCTTGCCTGAACACACTCCCATCTTCTCTCTGGTCCAGCTACGCTGACCTGTCTCCGTTTCTGCTACCCTGTTTCCTGGCCTATGATTTCTACACATGCTGCTCCTTCTGACTGTAACAGTCCCACCACCTGTTCAACTGGCTAGCTCCTAATTATCCGTTAGTCCCCGCTCAAGTGCCACCTCCTCAGGGAAGCCTTCCCTGACCTCCCTGATGAAAGAAAATCTCCAAAATAGGCTCCATACCATCACTTGATGAATGTCTTCCTGTCCCCTGGGTCATAAGCTCCATGAGGGCAGTAACTGTGTGCTTTTTCACCTTTGTATTGCCCGCGTCTAACATGATGCTTGGTACCAGCAGGTGCTTAATAACTTGCTGTTGAATGAATAAATGAATTAACATGAGCCAAGGAAAACAAAGAGGTGAAAGAGCACAAGGTGTTTGGAAACTGTTGAAAAATCTGGTTTGACTGAAGAAGTAATTCTCAAATTGATGTTCGGAGACCATGATGATGAACAAGTCGCACAGAGGTAAATTTGGGGGTAAAATTAAATAATGTCTGTATTTTCCCAAAGCATAAAAAATACATTAGTGGGCAGATTTCTCTACTTAAAATTTTTCTCACATATATGTTACTTAAACATTTGAAGGCTGCTAGAGTGTTTGTTTTTCCTGCTAATAAGCAGTTGTGAAGAACAAAATAAATGAATGTGCAGCAAATAATATCAGGAGATATAAGTTAATCATGATTAATTTGACAGCATAATCATTATTGACATGTGTTCACGGATATTGTATTGTGCAAGCATATAACTGTTATATTTTTCATGAGTTAAGTTGTTCCTAATTGATATAATTGCCCTTCTACTGCAAAGATGTAGAAAGGGTTGGCTAGAATCAAACATTCATAGGAAAAATGTAAGTTCACTAAATCAACCATATAGCTTGAAATATTATAATTTTGCAACTGCATAGATAAAACATCTGGGTGATTAGATGGATTTTTCATTTTCCATCCAATTATTTTAGTTATATACTCCTTCAAGAGCTTAATATCATCATGGTAACTTTACATTATATATGGACATTCTGCTTTTGCTACATATTAATTATCTGAAAGTAATTTAGGACTTAAAATCACAATTGTTTCACTCCATTTCTGTATTGTTATCAGAGTTTCTCAGTATCCTATTTTCTAATTCAAAAGTCTCTGTTAAAAGTATATTGTAATTTAAAACTCTAGCTTAGTCTAGGATTTTGTTGCCTGTTATATGTTCCTAAAGTATTCATTTTATTCTTTTTTTCTTCCTCTCTTTTATTTAATCATTAAATTATCTTATTTTATTTGGCTTTATACTAAAATAACTCAATATATTATCCTGACCTCACCAAAGCTAGACATATGCACAGCATTTACTTAATTGAACCTTTCTGGCTTGTCTTGTTCTATATTTAAGCCTCCATTATGCGATGCTATTTACTTGATTTATTGGGTTTGGCTTACATGTTTTATAAATTGTGACTGTTGGGAAAATTTTAAAGAGATTGACTTGGCCTGATAGGGGAGTTTTATACTGAGGACTCATTGCCATTGAAGTTACATTTGTTTAAAAAATATCCATTTTAATAAGGACCTTGATCTTGGAGTAAATAATACTGGCTTCCAGAAGCTAGGACAAAGGGTTCCTTCCAGTTTTAGATTCTCCCCCTTACCCCAAGGGTTAGAATTTGTTTAAAATCTCTACTTAAGACTAACTTTAAACTCCAGGGTGAGGGGTTGGAAATTCAGTCACTGAGATGTTTCAGAATCTCTGAATAGAGGGCATTATGTAGGCCCTAAATTTAAATGCTTTTCTATGTTGCCCTCTTTCCATCCAGAAGTTTGGGCTTCTGCCTAAGTCCTCTTCTGAGGGTTTACACTCCTTCTCTAAGGCTACCTTTATGTTACATAGGTAGAGTAATAGTTACCTCATTAACAAAGTTTAATGAGCATTACTCATTAAATGGCCTAATATCCTTTAATATCCTCTAATGAAAGGGACTATTTCAATATAAAATACTGCTCTTGCTTTTCCTTGTGGTCTGAATTCCTAATTTTGCATGGTTTTTGCTATACTTAGTAACAGATGGAGTGCTACTTACTGCGTGCCACGCACTGTGCTAAGTGCTAGGGGGTCAAGACTAAATTAAACACATTCCCTGCCCTTAAGGAGCTCACAAATACCTGAGGAGGTAAAGGGGACATATTCAAGGTGTAGTGGTGA
Source organism: Myotis brandtii (assembly GCF_000412655.1). Classification (NCBI taxonomy): domain Eukaryota; kingdom Metazoa; phylum Chordata; class Mammalia; order Chiroptera; family Vespertilionidae; genus Myotis; species Myotis brandtii. Next base: position 2,878,599 of record NW_005358649.1, read on the forward strand.
CATTCAAGAAGGGCAGTGGGCAACACTACCTGGCCAGTGGAAAGGAGGAGCAGGGAAAACTTCAGGGAAGAAGTGGCCCTTGAGCTGAGTCATAAAAAAAATTGGATCTAATGACTCACACACATGGGAAAGGCATTCCAGGAAAGCACACAGCACAAGTGGAGCTGTGATACCTCACCCTTCATTTATTCACTCAACAAATATTTACTGAGCAGGTTCTGTGTGAATAGAAGACAGGGCTCTGCCTCAAGAAGCGCACTGCCTGGTGGGGACAGAAGACCCAATGAGCAACCAACGTCAAGACAGTACTGCAAGCACAATAACAGCAACAGAGGGGCTCCCAGGGTGACCCAGAGCTCAGAGGAAGGCCTTCTAATCTAGATTCCTCTTCCGATTTGACCGAAGGTATCACTCTATTTGGAGACGCTTGCTGCTCTAAGGTACTGCCCCCTGGATCTGCCCGAGTGAACTCCACTCGTTCTGACACTGTAATTTGGTTTTCAGGGTTGCCCCTCAGAGTGTCTGCCCTATGTTGCTACTCCCCAGCCCGGACTCCAGCTATCCCAGGTGCCCCTGGGGTCCCAATGTGCTTTGTGCTCAGGACTTCAGAATTAAGAAAACGTGTCAAGAGAGCAATCTTTCCAAAGACTCAAAGGTGTGGAAGAGTCCCTAAGAGATGGATTGGAAGTGTTGCTCCTTGTTGTTTCCAAACCAACTTATTAAAAATGTAACATTTCAGACCCCCCTCTCAGACTCACCAATTTCTTTAAATATATTTTTTTTATTGATTTAAGAGAGGGAGGGAGAGGAAGAGAAAGACAGAAACATCAATGATGAGAAAGAATCATTTGGACTGGCTGCCTCCTGCATGCCCCCCACTGGGGATTGAGTCTGCAACCCTGGCATGTGGCCTGACCAGGAATTGAACTGTGGCTTCCTGGTTCATAGGTCGACACTCAACCACTGAGCCACGCCGGCCTGGCTCAGGCTCACCAATTTTAACAGGATCCCCAGGAGACTAATCTTCCCATTAAAGTTGAAACCCACTGGTCTAGCTCATACATTCAGGTACAGTTCCATTTAAGCTACTCCAAATGGATGGAAGTTTATTTCTAGGGCTAAAGAGAACATTTACCAACTTTCTTAGGTATCTTAGGCCTCGCTTAGATGTATATATACATAAATCCCTAAGCAACATATCTGAAATGTTATTTTTACCTTTGTTCAAACTTCAGTGGAGATGAAAATAGACAGTCATTTTTAAAAAAGTTTTTATTTATTGATTTGAGAGAGAGGAACATTGCTTTGCTGTTCCACTTATTTATGCATTCATTGTTTGATTTTTGTATGTGCCCTGAGGATCAAACCTGCAACCTTGTGTATAGGGACAGTGCTCTAAATAACTGAGCTATTGGGCCAGGGTGACAGTCATCATTCTTAAATATTAACCTGTCACATATTTTTTAAGTGCTTGGTTTCCTTAGCTCATAATTAATTTTAAAAAGCCTTTATTTGTGCCCAGCCAGCATGGCTCAGTGGTTGAGTGTCGACCTATGAACCAGGAGGTCACTGGTTCGATTCCCGGTCAGAGCACATGCTCTGGTTGTGGGCTTGATCCCCAGTAGGGGTGGTGCAGCAGGCAGCCGATTGATATTTCTCTCTCATCAGTGTTTCTATCTTTCCCTCTCCTGTCTTCTCTCTCTAAAGTCAATTTAAAAATACATATTTGTAAAAAGCCTTTATTTGCACAAAAAGGAAAATTTCTTGGGTTAGAAAATTTTACAACTTAAATAGCATATTCCTACTTGCCAAACAGATTTTCCTTAAGTATTATTTATTATTATTATATATTTTTTGCAATAATGCTACTTTCTTCTGTTTTGCATAAAGGGCCCTAGAATGTTGCAGTCCGGACATTCTAAGCCAGTGATGGCGAACCTTTTGAGCTCGGCGTGTCAGCATTTTGAAAAGCCCTAACTTAACTCTGGTGCCGTGTCACATATAGAAATTTTTTGATATTTGCAACCATAGTAAAACAAAGATTTATATTTTTGATATTTATTTTATATATTTAAATGCCACTTAACAAAGAAAAATCAACCAAAGAAATGAGTTCGCTGTCACCTCTGACACGCGTGTCATAGGTTCGCCATCACTGTCTAAGCCTTAAGGTGTTTTCCTTTCCCCTAAAATCTGATAACCAGTATGTCCAGTCACTTCTGCCAGAGAATGCTTCCAACTTGCCTTGTGGTAGGAATGGCTCTCCTTATACCTTTTCAGAGCCACTGCTATGCCCAGCACAGTGCTACCAAGATGGTAACGTGATGAAAGGTAGGACTCCAGTGTCCTGCACTTTATTATCTGTGAGTCCCCTAAGTCAAAGCAATGATGTTGACTCAAGAGGGGGCATTTATGGATGAGCACCCATCCGTGGTCCATTCTACAAAAAAGCATGAAATTTCTTTTTACTAGCAAAAACATAGTAAATACAAAATTGTTAGGCTTTCCTCAAGACATCAAAATTTTATAATAGGCATAATATAGTCTTCTCTTTATTGTGTAACTTAAAGGAATCACTACCTTTAGACAGCAATACTTTTCTGCATACTTATAAGTATTTTTGTAACTTGTTCAAGGACTCGAGCACACTGCCTCAGAGTTCTTTGGATCTGTCCTACCCGCATGCTCTCTCTGTGCCTTTAGCTTGTGGTTCCTCCCGCCTGAGGGTCTCGCCCCATCCTCTCTATCTGTGAATGTGTAGCCTCTTCTTTTAACATTCAGTTCAAGCCTGAACACCTCCAAGAAATCCTTACTCGATTGACTGAACTCTTGGAAAGACATCCCTTTTCCAATTTCCATACCTTTCCACTAAGTTAGCCCTTAATCTAGGTTGTTATGGTTTTTACTTCTTCGGGGCATAAAGTAAATCATTCATCTCATCGCTGTGAAGGATGAGGAGGGAAATCTACCTTAAGGGTCCTGGAAGCTCTTTATTCCCCACCAAAGCGTTTTTCTTCCATGGATTAAATTTTTAAAAATCTAAGTCTTTGAATTCCGATTTACCCTCTTATCTTTAATATAAACCTCACATTGCCGGATTAATTATTCTAGAGTAAAGTTTTCATAATATTAGTTTCATATTGAGAAGATTTCCTTAGCTTTTAATTACCCAAACTCTAAAGGCCAAATGCAGGGCTGGCATCGGAGGCCGAAGCATCTGATCAAAGCCACTTTATAGTGTGGCCACTCGCTAATTCCCCATACAAACTCCTCTTCCAGTTGATAAATCATTTCCCCCACTTTCTAAATGTAAAATGGAGATTTTTCTGCCTTTGCTTTTAAAAATATATATCTTTATTGTTGAAAGTATTATAGTCATCTCCTATATCCCCATTAACCCCTCCACCCTGTACCCCACCCTGCCCCCAGGCCTTCATCATACTATTGACTGTGACCACGGGTTATGCATATACGCATATAAATTCTTTGGTTAATCTTTCCCTGCCCCAACCCACCCCTTCCCTCTGAGATTCCTGTCATGCTTCCATGTCTCTGGACCTATTTTGCTCATCAGTTTATTTTGTTCATTAAATTCCACATATGAGTGAGATCATGTGATTTTTGTCTTTCTCTGACTGGCTTATTCCCTTTAGCATAATCTTGCTTTTGCTTTTGCCCATTGCCAATGACACTTCCCCCCTGCTATGCAATTGCTCTTTGCTTCAAGATTCAGCCGAAGCCTGACTCTTGGAAGTCTACTCCACTGGTGATTCTAACCATCCAAGACCTTATTGTACTATTTATATCACTCTGTGTCCAGTATGTAACTAACCTGTAAATTCCTCGAAGGCAGAATCACTTATTTTTTTTTTTTACATCTTTTAAAAAAATTCTTGTTAATTCTCACCCAAGGATATTTTTCTATTGATTTTTAGAGAGAAGGGGGAGACGGAGAGAAAGACACATTCATGTGAGAGAGACACATGGATTGGTTGCCTCCCGCAAGTCCCCAGACCTGGTTTGGGGATAGAACCTGCAATCAAGGTACGTGCCCTTGACTGGAATCGAACCTGGGACCCTTCAGTCCACAGGCCAGCGCTCTATCCACAGAGCCAAACCGGATAGGGCCAGAATCACTTCTATTTCCTCACTGGACTTTGAGCCCCTTGAGGTCAGGATCACTGTTACGTCATCTATGCATTTCTAATGTCTAGTATGATTCCTGGTACACAGTAGGTGCTTAGTAAATGTTTTAAAAGAATTAATGAGTTAATAAACTGCTCTAAGTGGATACAGGGCTCAATATGTGTCCTTCTCTGAGAAGCCTTAGTTTGCAAGGAAGAGAAAATGTTACAGTTTATTCTATAGCCTGAGTCTGGGGAAAGGGATATTGTGGTCAGGCAGCCAATCCGGGGGGGTGGGGGGGTGGAGGGTGTCTTTATACTATGGGTCATTTTTAGCAATACCCTAGGGTGACTAACAATTGCCCCAACTCACTATACTTCTAGGGCAGTTCTGCCACACTTGGGTGTGAGATCAGCCCGTTTTATTTTGCATCTCCACCCCTCCCACCAGTCTGGATGTGGCTTCATCTTTAAATACCTAGTTGTAGGACTTCCATTCAGCCAGATTTCAGGCAGTTCTGAATGATGGTTATTCTGTAGTTTAGTTGTAATTTTGATGTGGTTGTGGGAGAGCATTAGATTTTTTTTTTTTAATTCAAAATTACAACAACCCGATGGACCTAATCTTGATTCTACCTTTTAAATTTGGAGTTTAGGGTTTTATTAATTTCTTTCACTTATTGGTGTCCACTAGTTTTGCTAACAACTTCAGTAAATGTTTCTACTACTTAAGAGATTTTGTGTGAGACATTGAATGCTGTATTATGGGTGCACGCTATAAATACTGTTTAAAATTAGATGGCAAAGACTTCCAATTTACATCCTGCCAACTGTTTTACCACACTTTTTTTCTTGCCTGTTTGCCTGCCATGTTATCCTCCATAATGAGTGAGTTACAGTAATTGTAGCTGGAAAAATCATCATGCAAGGGGGGGGAAAAAAAAAAGCTCAAAACCTGCCTTATTTTTAAATCAGTAAAGCTTCTGTCATTTTTTGGCCGAGTTACAGCTTCACAGTAAAGTCAAAGAACCAGTAGAGTAAATGCCACGTGGGGAAAGGCTCCGTTGAAGCATAAATTAACTGTATTTCATTTTCCCTTAATAAAGAATTTCAGTTTTTCCACAGTTAACTGTATAATCAATTTGCTCCCCTGCTGGTTTGCTAACTTGCTGTTGGCTGTACTTCAATAATATTGAGCCGAGCCTGGAAGGAGAGAAGGAGGAGCTGATCTTACTGAGAAGAAATAAGAGGCTGTGATAGAACATAGTTTCTCCTTCTGGAATTTTGCTGGGCCTTTATCCTGCAGCGGCGTAAAGGGGTTGCCCCCAAGACCCCACACTCCTGTGGTCAGCCAGCTCTCACAGAGCTTCTGTAATCACGTTTTGGTGATTGGATGATGTAACATTTGAAATCCTTCTCAGTTTTTTGCAACCTTGGGTTTACCAGCCCTTGAGTGCTTCTGGAAGACTTTTTGATTTACTTTTTTGTTTTTCATCATTTAACTCTGCAAGAATTGAGAGTTCTAAGTAAGAAACTATTTTAAGTAAAGTTGGCTCCATGAGTAATGCAACATAACTTTATATCAAACGCTGCTGTGTAATCAGCACTTTAATTGTAAAATTATCCTACTGGAAGGGTTGGAGAGAGCACAGAAAAAATACATTCTATCCTAACTGCTGATTTTGTTCTTCCTGCCCTTCCCATGACTAGAAATTATACCCTATACTATGGGTTTGTTCACTAACTTACTTGTAATTCCACATCTCCCCCCGCTTCCCCCAACCCAGTTCTCTGGATTACAAGACACAAGTTAAACATACAAGATAAACAAATATTATCTTTAGTCACAGAATCACCAGACAAAAAGCTCCTCAGGGCGCGCTGTCTCCACCCCTCCACACGGCTATTTCTGCTCCTCATTCCTAAAGCAGCATTTCAATTTGAAGACAGGACACTTTGTAGAATTCGGAGAAGCAGAGCGCACCGCAGTCAGACAGCCAGCAACCCCTCTATCAGCTTCAGGGCTGGGTGCCCAAAATTTGATTTGTGCCAGAGAGCGTCATAGTCACATTAACCCTTCAGATGCCTTCCAGAGGGTCATGGGAGAGTATAGGCTTACAAAACTTCATGGATTCTTGGTATAAAAGTCCACAAAGAACCTCCCGTTCTCAGCAGTGGTTATTCCCTCGATTTTCCTTACAGCTTTCCCAGTATAGTTTTGGACTATATTTCTCATGGCTCTCATTATAGAAGGGTTCGGGATGAGTTTTGCTTTTGTGTTTTCCCCCAAATCTATAGTAAATCTCGATTTTGTCTCCCTGCCTTTTCCCAGAGGGCCCCAGAAAGTATTCTAATTAATCAAATGGTTTTCTCTATTTCACTCCGTTTTTCCATCTGAAGGGAGGGCCTATTTGAATTGATTCTTCTGAAAGAAACAGTTCTTTTTCTGCAAGATGTAGGAGAAGAAATAAAAAATAAATAAAAGAGTAAGAAAATATGCCATGGACTACAACCCTTGCCCCTCCGGAATCCTCAAGGTTTGATGTACACCCTCAACTATGCATAAAATGTAATAAAGCATTCAGATTGTCCTGTCAACTGTGCATACATTTGAGGCTTCAAGGCTTCCTGAAGTTTTTTCAGTGGCTTGACCAAATCAAAAATTAAGTGTAATTGGCTTGAAATCAGGGCAATACAGGAAATTCAAACATACTAGAGTGATGACAATTCATGTCTGGTTTACAGAATCCACAAGAAAGTTAATACGGAGATAATTATGATTGAATTTCTCGTTGGTGATCGCTGACAATTATTTTCTGAGAAAAATATAAGTAAGAATGGCACAGTCATTTGAAGAAAACAACCTAACACGTTGTCACGGAAGCAGGATGTTTTGGTTAGGACAGTCCAAGCCCTCTGCACGCCGCTCCCCTCATGATCTAGACCAGACGAGGAGCGGTCCGTCTCGGCCAGGCTCAGGACAGCTGGACTGGGAAAAACAACAACACACTGAAGGCAGTTGTTTGATTGCCTCAGGACAAGCCATGACAAGCCCAGGCAGTAATTTGAAAGAAACTTTTCCACAAAGATCATGTACAGAGGTCCCAATTTAGAAAGCAGTAGGGATCCTGTCCAGTCCAATAATGGCAGCCACGCCCGTGGTGCCCCGAGAGATAACCATCCCAGAGGTTCGTGGTGTAGCTCACCTCAAGTCCACCGAAAAGGTGTTCTGCAAGCGGTTCTGACTTTTTCCTTTTTAATCTTCTAATCCTTGTGTGAAGAGTGAGCCTATATTCCCACTTTCATGTTTCTTTTCAGCACTTGCTGAAACGGCCACCATTTCTTTGGTCTTGGGTCTATTAATTCAGTATTCCTGATCTTCCATCATCTGTCATAGTCTCATTCTATTCAGAGTTCTTGGTAAAGAGCATCTGCATGGACTATTTGTTCTTTCTAGCAGACGTTTTTTCATTAAGTTGATAGAGACTCTGGTAGAAAAAGGGAAAATGGATGCTAATGCGCTGTCTTTTTTCTTTCTTCTTCCCCTCAAGAAAATGAGGGGGCCGAGGGAATCATTTATGAAAAGAAAACGAAAGAAAGAAAGAAAGCTTGATTGGTCTTTGTAGGGAAGTTAGTTATGGATACCTGGCTTCTGCGAGGAAGGTGACAGTCTGGAAGGAATGTTGTCGGATAAGTATGCTTGCAGGTAAGGAATTTCTCTTTTGTATGAAAACACACACACCATAAACAAATGAAAACTAAGCAGAAAATCAGAGTGAACAAAGAGGAGGCAACATTGAAAGAGGTAATAAGACCAAAGTTAAAATGTAGTGTCCTGCGCCCCGGGATTTTTTCCTGCCCTGTGATCAGAGCATTCAGTGTGACACTTGGCAAAGACACAAATCAGAATCATAACGACAAAAGAAATCGCAAGAAAAAAAACGGTAAGAAGTTTTTGAGATGAGAGGAAAACTACCTTTTTCTCTTCTATTAAACTCATGCAGTGACACACACATTGCTTTTATTGCATAACTTTAAAAAAACTTTTTAAAATTAATGTATCCCTTGTTCCACCTTTCCATGCTTTGGTTTGGAGTACGGAAACAATATCCTTAATTACTGTGGTGATATCATAAAATAGATTTATCACACAATGAGGCATGTTACTTGACAGTCTAAGTTAGAAATAAATTTCCCAAATAAATCAAGTTATACAATTAGAGCAAACTGAGAATATACCAATTTTCATGGCTTTTATAAAAAATCTCACCTTTGCGCAAGTTAATTGTCAAGGGAGACAAGATGAAACAGAGGCATCTGCTCCCCACTTATTCATTTATTAATTCTTTAACAAATATTTGTTAAGCACCTACGAAAGTACTGGGTGCTATGAGGGACTGTAGCAGTTAGGGTCCCAAGAGTAAACAGCTGGCACATTTGAATTAGGATAACCCAAGGGGAGTTTATTTACAGGAAGGATTAATTTCAAAGGTGTGGGTTAGAAGAGATTGTGTAGGAAACCAAGGCCAAATCAGCACAACTGTTAGCACCCCAGGTTCTGAAGGATGAAGGTGAGGGAGGGGACAAAGGAAGGAGAGAGAGAGAGAGAGAGAGAGAGAGAGAGAGAGAGAGAGAGAGTTGGGAGGAGCAGAGGACCTCATGGAACAGAAATTAGGGGAACCAATACCCTGATCTCATACTTCTTCCCCCTCCAATCTCCATCCAGGATTCCCCACCGACTGAGCTCAGCTTATTGGAACGTGGGGATGCTCACATCTAATGAGAGTCTTTTTTTTTTTTTTTTAAATATATCTTTATTGATTTCAGAGAGGAAGGGAGAGGGAAAGAGAGATAGAAACATTAATGATGAGAGAGAATCATTGATTGGCTGCCTCCTGCACGTCCCCTACTGGGGATCAAGCCTATACCTAGGCATGTGCCCTTGACCAGAATCGAACCTGGACCCTTCAGTCCGCAGGCTGACGCTCTATCCACTGAGCCAAACCAGCCAGGGCTCTAATGAGAGTCTTAAGTGCCATTAGGCAAGTACAAACCACAGCTCATTTTCAATTGGGGTGGCACATAAAATGCAATGAAGTGGCAACAACATTGAGTCATGTGCTCTAAATGGCTGCTATTTTTCTTCAAAAGTAGATTATTTTTTCAAAGCAACTTTAGTTACAGTTTCTGTAGCAGGATTAGTAGATCCTAATACATTGTGAGGGGTAAAGGATATCTCCTCCTGTTACCTGTAATCCAATCTTCTTCTTTAAAGTATTGTTGATTAAAAGCAGAATCTTAGTGGACTAATTGTAGACTAATATATACCTTTGTCATTTTTAGAGACCTTTCTCCTTGTTCTAATGGGCCAATAATAAATGCAGTTAGAAAGGAGAGGATGGAAAGATTGTGTGAGACACATACCCTGTTTTCAGTTCATCCCCTCACCGTATAAGCATACGCTTCTTTCTCCAGCATATCTTATACATACACTACAGTCCTTGCTAACTCATATCCTTTTTTCTTTTAAAATATATTTTTATTGATTTCAGAGAGGAAGGGAGAGGGAGAGATAGAAACATCAATGCTGAGAGAGAATCACTGATTGGCTGCCTCCTGCATGCCCCACGCTGGGGATCGGTCCCGAAACCCAGGCATGTGCCCTGACTGGGAATTGAACCATTACCTTTTGGTTCATAGGTTGACACTCAACCACTGAGCCACACCGGCTGCGCAAATATAAGCATGTTAAAAAGAAAAATTATTGGAGAGAGAAATTGGTACCCTCATAAATTGCCAATGGGAATGTGAAATGGTGCCACCACTGTAGAAAATAGTGTGATGTATCTAAAAAAATTAAATGTGAATTTCGGTATGACCCAAAATTCCATTCTTAGGTATGAAATGAAAACAGATGGTTGCACAAAAACTTGTACCTGGATGTTCATAGTTGCATTATTAATAACTGAAAAGTGGAAACAACCCAAATGTCCATCAACTGATGGGCAATCAAGTGTGGTACAGCCATACAATGGAATATTATTCAGCCATGAAAAGGAACACAGTACAGATTCATGCTAGAACAGGGATGAATCTTGAAAACATTATGTTAAGTAAAAGAAACCAGCTACAGAAGGCTAAAATATTATGTGATTCTATTTATATGTAATGTCCAGAATAGGGAAATGCATATAGATAAAAATAGATTAGTGGCTGCTAAGGCCTGAGGAAAGAGGGGTGACTACTTAATGTGTATGGGGCCTCATTTAGGGGTGACGAAAATGTTTTGGAACTAAATTGAGGTCAGGGTTGTACAACACTGAATATACTAAAAGCCACTAAATTTTACACTTTAAAATGGTGCATTTTATGTTATGTGAATTTAACTCAACTTTTAAAACTGCAAAAAAATTTGCAAAGCAACACCATACCCCGATGTGGCCTGATTTGGACAATTATCACTCACCCATAGGGCAATTACTGGAGAGTAAATGGAAGAAGGTAAAGAGTACGAAGACTGTACTTTTTTTAGACTCAGTTCTCTAAGAGGCAAACAGCATTATAGGTGCAAAGGTTCGGTTTTGTATTTTCAGTCTGATATTGTTCAGGATAAAGGTCAGAGTGAAATTCAAAGATTCCCTTAAAGGATAAGGATTAATAATACTCCTTAGTACAGAAGCCCCCCTACCTAACAAATTTTTAACTTAGAACTCCCAAATGGAAGAGCAAAACCAGAGGCTTATCAGCCAAATTTTAATTCTGCACAGGGCTAGGGCCTTGAGAACTTAAACGCTGAGCGTGGCCACAGTGCTGCTGATGGAACTTTTACGTCAAGAACCACCCCACCCTCTCCCCCCAGAAAAACAAAGACAAAAATAAAGGTTATATGATTTGTTCAACGTCACTCAGCTGCTTGGAGGAAGCCAGGATTCGAACCCGGCTTCTGATTCCAAGTGCAGTGCCCTTTGATTATGACCCATCAGTTCATTCATTCAACACAACCTTATTTATTCGGCATTGATTCCGCAACAGGAGCAACAGGAGCCAGTGCAGGAGGACTAGTGGGGCTTTGGCCCATTCAAATGGGCCCAATGCCAGAGTCAGCGGCAGGTAGATAGCGAGAGAAACCCTCCCGCTCCGAAGGGCTCCCTTGGCTCTTCAGAAATCATCAAGGAGAGGAGTTGCCTCCTTCACTTGTGCACTGGAGATGAAAAGAATTAATTTTGCACAAAAATAGAATGTGTATTAACCTCATTCTAAAGCTTAAAAGATGAACGCACACTCCTGCTTAGGGGAAATGAATTGAGCGCTACAGTTTATAAGCCTGGCCTGTTCCTAAGTAGGAAGCTACACTGAGTCTCTTCCCTTCCTTATTTTAAACCAGGTGCTGAGTGAGAGGTTTCCTTGGAAAATAAAATCCCCTGAAATCTCAGTGAGGCCCTCTCAGGGTGTCCATTCTATCTCCATTTGCTACACGATCTTCTCACTCCTTCTTTCTATTCCTTTCACCCTCCTTGCCATTAGGACCTTCAGAAGGACACCCTAGATATTTGCCCTCAAAGGCATTATAATCAAATAGAACAGACAAATAGAAATACATAAAAAATAAATACATTCTAGACTTAGCAATCTCAAGTGCACACAGAAGGACACCCTGGATATTTGCCCTCAAAGGCATTATAATCAAACAGAACAGACAAATAGAAATACATAAAAAATAAATACATAGCCCTAACGGGTTTGGCTCAGTGGATAGAGTGTCAGTCTGCGGACTCAAGGGTCCCAGATTCGATTCCAGTCAAGGGCATGTACCTTGGTTGTGGGCACATACCCAGCAGGGAGTAAAAAATGCTAGATAACGGTGTGCTTTAAGCAACACATGAGCATGTCATGAAGCAATAAATGATTAAATCCTAAGCGAGTGGTATAGGAATGAGTATATCAGTCGAGGAGGATGAGATCACTGTGGGATGAAAAAGATTGAGAGCAGTCATGTCTCATTCATTTAAGGTAACTCTCATTTTGAAGAACTCTTAGGGATTTTCCACTGAAAATTGAAATATGTTACCCATTGACCGGGGCTTGAACATAGTTTTGTTTTCTATAATTGTAATCAGATCTGATGCATACTGTAAAAACTCAAATGCAATCTCCTTCCTAACTCCAAATTGGATAGCCTCTTCGCATTTGTGGTAACAGGATTTGACCTATAATACATTGTGTTTATATAATACCCTATATTTAGCATCAAATAGAGAAGTTTTCCAATAATGAGGTTTTGGAACACAGTCAATTCATAGGAATCACGTCATGCTTTTGACAGCTCAGCAGCTCTGAACTGTTCTGGAGAAGAGTGTGAGTGGCAGGATGCAAAACTAGCAATTGTGCAAAGAACTCAACTGCTCCCTTCATCACCACCTGACTGTAAACTTTCTTTAGAATGGAGGGCTGGCTGGGTTGTTTGACCTTTCTCTGAGGAGAGTGTTTTTAGAGTCCCTGATGGTCCCATACCCCAACTCCTGAAAAGCTTTTGTTCTATCTCAAAGGTAGTACTAGACCAGTGGTCGGCAAACTCATTAGTCAACAGAGCCAAATATCAACAGTACAACGATTGAAATTTCTTTTGAGAGCCAAATTTTTTAAACTTAAACTATATAGGTAGGTACATTGTTATTAACTTAATTAGGGTACTCCTAAGGCTTAGGAAGAGCCACACTCAAGGGGCCAAAGAGCCGCATGTGGCTCCCGAGCTGCAGTTTGCCGACCACGGTACTAGACCATCAGCTAAATTATCTCAGAATGTTGGCACCTTCCCGTTTTCAGTTTGACAATTTTTTCAATTAACCCTACCTTTTGTTTTCCTTTCTGAAAAACCAAACCCATCTACAACAAAATAAAACAAACAAACAGAATCAACCTCAAACCATCACCATCACTGCCCACTGGCAAACAAAAATTCCCCCAACAACAATAATGACAAAAATCATCCCATGAGATAAAACTCCCCTGCTGACCTCACCTTGCAAAGATTTTAGGGACGTACTCTGCTGAGAGCCCTCCATGCTGAGAGCGTTCTGGCACAGACAAAGAAATAGGAAGTTTTCCTGTTCCAGGTGTGGCTTTTAGGAACAGAATTTTCCATACTGGATTAGATCATTTTTCCATCAAGGCCAATATCCTGCTTAGCTGACATGAGGTTAATGATGGTGAAATGCTTTGAAAACATAAATACCACATATGCACGAGCAATAATGAGCCTGCATACTAGTAACTTTATGGCCCCAAGCCCTGGTTCATGTAAAGATTTTTGGGAAAGAACCTTAAATGTACAGAAGAGACAAAATATTTAAAGGTTAACTTCTTGTTCTTTTACATGTTACATGTCTTGAGCAAATAAATAACTTTTTTTAAAAACCTGGAAGTCTTAGGAGCTAAGGGTATTTCCAGAACCAACTAAGCATGTGTTTTGTGATATTCTTTATAATGTAGAAGTGTTTCAAGGGTCTGGCTGTGAAGAATAGAGTTAAGCAGGTTGCATGTAACTATAGGGCTCACTGCCTAGAAATGATTATTTTTGTTCTTTCTTCTCTCTTATTGCACAGACATATGCTGTGCAGATGTTTCTTCCCTGCAGCGACTGTGTCAAGCAGCAAGGATGGACCGGCTTCCGGCAAGGTTGCATGTAACTATAGGGCTCACTGCCTAGAAATGATTATTTTTGTTCTTTCTTCTCTCCTATTGCACAGGGAATAGGAGGGACAGAAATTTAGCAACTCGTTTATATATTTTTTAAGTTATATAGCTTTAATTAAAATATATTCAGAAAGAGAAAGCCATTTCTTTCAGATCTGGTTACCTGGTGTTCTTGAACTATGGGAAGAACTTCAAAATAAACTAAAAAAAAATATAGTATTTGCTTTTTTGCTTTGTATTGTTTATTGAACAGTGGGGGATTTTTGTGTTTTTGTTTTTTTGAGAGAGAGAGAGAGAAACATCTATGTGAGAGAGAAACATCTATCGGTTGTCTCCTGAACATGCTGGATTGGAGATCAAGCCCACAACCTGGGCATGTGATGTGCCCTGACCAGGAATCAAACCTGCCACCTTCTGGTGTACTGGACAACGCTCCAACCAACTGAGCCACCCAGCCAGGGCTGAACAGTTTTTCAAGATCAACAATAACTGAAGAGTGTATGCGGGTCACCAGTGAATTATGGTTGCTTTGCACTCTACAGGCTGAAAAAAGTCACACACCAGTCCTTCATTCTGTTTGTTACTTTTGAAAAGGGATCTTGAATTTCCCATTTCAAAAGTTTCCAGAAAACTTTACCATTTGCTTTTATTTAACTCAGAATTGTTTAGATCTTCTCAACAACTCTTGCTTTTAAAACATTTCAGAACAATTAAGATTCTGATGTTTTAGGAACTGATATTTTTATTAGAATTCTATCTGAGAGTCTATCTAGATTATATCTACTATTTCTAAGCATTGGCAAATAGTAGAGTTTATAAAATACCAAAAAAGGTTGCCAAAATAATACTTGATATTTATACTTAGTTTGTATTTCAGATATCCCAAAGCACTTTGCACACAAATATTTATTCTATTTTGTAGATTAAGAAATTTAGGGCTCAGAATAGCATCATAGCTATTCTGTTGTGTAAAAGTAAAGAGTGCTGGAGACAAACTTGAATGGGCCATCATAGGCCTGGCATTTAAGCTCGCTGGACCTGTCTGTCCACCTATAAAATGAGGAACTTGAACGAGATATCCTGAAGACACTAACATTCCACATGTCTAACCTTGGAGGAACTTATCAAGAGGAAGAAAATGAAAAAGACCTTTTTAATTTGTCAACCCCAGAGAGGACAGGGGACTGGGAGTCAGAGGTACAGAGTCAGTGGGAAGTGGTGGCCCTAGAAGAGTATTGTTGGGATCAGGCTTCTCAAGGCACCGGCCGAGCACTGGGCACCTATGAGAAGAGCACCTGGTGTTCTGAGCTTGCGTGTATGTGCGTAGATTGGGATGCACGCAAAAGAAAAGTTCCAGTTGGTTCAGCAAGAAAAAACGAGTCAGGCCCATGGTTTCCAGCCATGTATGTGCAGCAGGAATTCGATTCCTAGAGCTCCCATAGCTTTGCTAACCTTCCTTTAAAAAATTTTTTTTAAATTGATTTTTAGAGAGAGAAAGGGAGAGGAAGAGAGATAGAAACATCAATGATGAAAGAGAATCATTGATCAGCCTCCTGCATGCCCCACACGGGATCAAGCCCACAATCTGGGCATGTACCCTGACTGGGAATTGAACCCTGACCTCCAGGTTCATGGGCCAACGCTCAATCACTGTGCCATACTGGCCGGGCAACTTCTTCTTCTTTTTTTTAAATGTATTACAGCTGTCTCCCATTTACCCGGGCAACTTCTAATTTGCCTTTCCAAAACCAGAGTAACTTACTAGCAGGCTCACAGCTCCGATTGTATGTACACAATGCCAAGCAATAACCTAAACTCTTTTAGTTTCCAAATTAACTGACACCACCTAATCACACAATAAAAATGCTTTTCTGGTTATAAAAACAATACATGTTTTACTGAAGAACATTAGAAAAACGTTTTAAAAAGTAAAAGTAAAATAAAGATCGGCAATAACCCCTGCCACCCAGAGAATGAGTAACCACTGTAAACATTTCAGTATGTTTCCCTGAGTTCTTTTCTCTGGGCATATATACAATTTCTGTTTTCAAAACAGGGTTCACATTGTATACATGGCGTTAAACCTCCTTTTTTATTTTTAATAGTAACGGTATCGTGAGCACTTTCCCATCACATACGCACTTAAGCAGTAAGATGGTATTTAATTCTGATGCCAAACATCTGGATGAAAAGTAAAAAGCCAGTCAATTATCTAGATATTTTCAAATACCCAGATGTTTGGCACCATGTCGACGAAACATTAAAATCCTTGACCAAAGTTTGCAGCTTTTGCACAGATGTCTGGCATTATGTAGGCAAACTCTCTCTGAACTGACTGGGCCTTTTGGCAACAGAGAGACAAAGCATTTATTACACGCTTTAGGTCAAAAGTGTTTCCAACTTTAGCTCATGCACATGGGTAACTTTTTCATTGTTTCATAATAAATCAGCAGCATGAACAATATATA
>NW_005358649.1:2895226-2895539 GCF_000412655.1 Myotis brandtii
CACTGTAATAAAAAGTCTACTATCTAGATTTTGGTCATTTGTCAGCCAGATTTGACTGTTGACCTTGAGAGCTTGGTATAAAGTTGTCATTTCAGCCAAGTCTTGGTCTTAAGGATTTGTACACTGTGGGGGTTTTGTTTTGTCTTGTTGCAATTATTAAGAAAGTTCTTTCTGGCTGATAATTTTATTAACAGATTGCTCTGAATATTTAAAAGTTATGTTAATATGCCAATATCCTTGACAACAGTCCTGATTAAAATACATTCAGATTTTTTAAACAGATATTTTTATAATTTTCTAATTATCTTGTTCT
>NW_005358649.1:2895594-2927988 GCF_000412655.1 Myotis brandtii
ATATATATATACTTTGCCCTTTTTTGATTCCTGAAGACATCATTTATAACAGTTCAAAGAAGTTCAATGTTAGTCACAATTATACTTCATGTACTTAATTACATATCAATAATTATCTTTGAAATTATTATTCTTAATATTCTTTTTCTTGACACTCTGAAATGGAGTTAGCTTTCATTTTTCATCCTATCTGGTTTTTTGTTGTTGTATTTTTAATTTTTTAAAAATTGATTTCAGAGAAGAAAGGAGAGAGAGAAACATCAATGATGAAAGAGAATCATTGATTGCCTGCCTCCTGCACGCCCCCTACTGGGGATCGAGCCTGCAACCTGGGCATGTGCCCTTGACTGGAATTGAATCCGGTACCCTTCAGTCCGCAGGCCGATGTTCTATTCACTGAGCCAAACCAGTAGGGCCTATCTGGTTTTCTCTATGTTAGTGTTACTTTGATTATGTCCATTACATGTCTATTAGGATAAAAATATTTCTATGTCTGTTGCTGAAATAGGGAAAAAAAAACCATGAAAATCTATCCAAGTCATGCCAAAGAGAGCAATGTAGCTGAACAATTCAATGCATGAGTCAATTGGTAATGAGAACTAAGTTCCCATTTTGCCTCTCACCCACACAGCACTGTTTGGCTTGTCCTGTGTTCTCCTGGCTTTGTCACCAACTTGCTCAGTTGCCACAGGCAGGACATTAGCTGGGGCTTTGTCTCCAGTTCTTCATCCTTCATCCATAAAGAAAACAGACATTCCCACCTTAGTATATTTCATGGAATAATTTGACATCATAAATATGAAATGTTGTTACTGTCGAGCAACTTGATTTACCTGAAGGGATTGCGTTGAAAAACCAGCTGGATATAAGTTTTTCGATTTTTACAAAATATATATAAACCACCACACATTGGAGGGCTGGCTGCTTTGTTATGTCCAAGGCTCTGGAATCTCCTCACTTTTAGTTTTAGCACCTGGGTCTATGTGTGCTATTTGCTATTATGAATATTTTCTTCAGATTTATTGAGTGTTATGTTATGCTTGGTGCGCTTGCCCAACTGCGATTTACTTATGATTTTATATTCTGCGTGCTTTTCTGCGGTCTGTACAGGTCTAAGCAAAGCAGTCATTAATGAGGTGGTATGCCACTGCTATTCTGGGATGATATTATCTTCACACAGTCGCTATGTTTTATAATGACAGCAAATTTGGAGTAAAAAATGAAAAGGTATAGCTACTCAGCTACATACTTGGGAATCTCTAGAGAGTTGCATGGCTTGTTTTCACTCAAGTACCATAGTGCTGGACCATAGAGACCAGCCCCCTTAGACCTCTGGCCTGGTGTACTCCAGATGTAAGTTTGTACTTGGCAATAGAGGTTGTATATATAGATAAGCAGAAAGATAGACCTGTGGACATACATGCAAAAATGGTTGAAAGAAATGGCAGAATCAATTCAAGCATTTACTTGGCAACTGATGGCTAAATTCAGTCACTAAGTGGTTGCTTTCAGGTTATGTAGTTCTTTCACAAACTTCAGCTCTTTCACCTCAGGGTTGGTGAGCATATCCTGGTGCACATATTCTTATGCAGCTAGATTTCAGTGGCGTTTTCTGATGTCTGCCAATGGTGAGGAAGGTCAGATTCCTCTGTTTCTCCTACATCCCTCATGCAGTCCATTAGCAAGTCCTGTATCACTATCTTCAAATATATTCTGAATCCAACACATCTCACCATTCCTACAACTCCCACCTTGGCCCACGCTATCGACATCACTTGCCTGGACTATAGCAATCGCCTCCAGACTGGACTCCATCTGTCCAGCCTTGTGGCCCAAAGAACCTCTTCTGACAGATGTCAGAGTGATCATTCAAAAATGTAGCCTGGCCCAGCCAGCATGGCTCAGTGGTTGAGCATCGACTTATGAACCAGGAGGTCACAGTTCAATTCCCAGTCAGAGCACATGACCAGGTTGTGGGCTGAATCCCCAGTGTGGGGCCTGCAAGAGGCAGCCGATCAATAATTCTTTCTCATCATTGATGTTTCTCTCTCTCCTTCTCTCTTACCCTCTGAAATCAATAAAAATATATATTAAAAAAATAACAAAAATGTAGCCTGGATAGTCCTGGCCAGTGATTCTCCGTGGTTAGAACATCAGCCCTCGGACTGAAGGATCTCGGATTTCATTCTGGTCAAGGGCACATAACTTTGGTTGCAGGTTTGATCACTGGCCCTAGTCAGGTTGTGTCAGAGGCAAACAAACGATGTGGAAAAATATCCTGGGATGTGAATTAAAACAACAACAAAAATCACAAAATGATTAGAGTCTAACATGAAAATATATAGTCATGCCTCACATATCAATGTTTCAGTCAATGATGGACTGCAAAAATGATGGTCCCATAAGATTATGATGGAGCTGAAATCCTATCACCTAGTGATGCCGTAGCTACCATGACTTTGTAGCTGCTGTGAGGTTGTAAGGTAGCACATTGCTCACGTTTGTGGTGATGATTGTGTAAATAAACCTACTGAGCTGCCAGTGGTATGAAAGTGTAGCACATACAGTTATGTGCAGTACGTGATATTTGATAATGCTGATAAACACTATGGTATTGGTTAATATATTTACTCTACTGTACTTTTAATCCTTATGTGAGAGGGTATGCTTTGGACTTATAAAAAAAGTTTTCTATAAAACCCTGGCAGCAGTCCTGGTTGGTTTGGCTCAGTGGATAGAGCATCAGCCTTCGAACTGAAGGGTCCCAGGTTCGATTCCAGTCAAGGGCACATGCCTGGGTCGCAGGCTTGATCCCCAGTAAGGGGCGTGCAGGAAGCAGCTAATCAATGATTCTCTCTCATCATTGATGTTTCTATCTATCTCTTCCTCTCCCTTCCTCCCTGAAATCAATAAAGATATATTTTTAAAAAAAGAATTAGAATGTGAACATCTTTGACGGCCGTAATTCTGCCTAGCACATTTTAAAAAATAAATAAAACCCTGGCAGCGGCCTCACACATCTCATGTTTACCATGTCCCTGGGTTGCAATATGGTCTTTTGTGGTTGATTTAATCTCGTGTTGTTTTGTACAGTAACATGCTGTGCAGGCTTGCATCCTAGAACAGGAGGCGATCCATCTAACCCAGGTGTGTAGTAGGGCTGTTCCATCTAGGTTTGTGTACATGCACTCTAGGATGTTCCCACAATGACAAAATCAAACAACAATGCATTTCTCAGAATGTGTCCTCATCATTTAGCAATGCATGACTGTAGTTAAAGGCTAAATTGCTTGGTTGGAATAAATATTATAAATTAAGGGGCAGGGTTGGATTGGACTGGACCTTTCAGAGAAGATTCCAGACAGAAAGTTAGGGTTGATCCAGAGCTTTGATTTTTCCACGGAATCATTGCTTATATTAATATAAGACATATGTTTCATGCTCCCAAAGATCTTATAATCTAGTAGGAAAGTTTAAAAAGTAACATTAAAAGCCTGCCCCCGGCCCCCGGAAAAAAAGCCTGGCCAGTGTGGCTCAATGGTTGAACATTGACCTGTGAACCAGGAGGTCATGGTTTGATTCCCCGTCAGGGCACATGCCTGGGTTGTGGGCTCGATTCCCCAGTGTGGGGCACGCAGGAGGCAGCCAATCAATGATTCTCTTGCATCATTGATGTTTCTATCTCTCTCTCCCTCTCTGTTCCTCTCTGAAATACAATAAAAATATGTATATTTTAAAAAAGTAACATTACAATAAAGATAAATTTGGTACATAATGTGAGAATGATAGAAGCAAAACAGAATGGGACACCAGAGGAAAGAGAGAAAGAGCGTCCTGTCTGGGTATCAAGGAAAGCTTCCTAGAAAAGGGGATATAGACCCTCATCTTCAAGGATGAGGGACAGCACCCCAGGCACAAACAATAGTCACTCAACTGGCAATGACTCGGTGTCAATTGGCTCAACATTACCAAAACATTCTGAATGTGTAGCTACAACCTAAAGAACTTCCCAGAGAGAAACGCATCTTTTAGGTTTACAATGAGCAGTGCTGCTAAAGTGGTATCAGAAAGCTACTCCAAAAGGAATTCAAACCTACACACAACCAAGCAAGAAGGGGAAATCACACTCAAAATAGAGGAAATAACTCTGCAAAACTTAACCGACTACTGGTGCTCTGTCAAAATGCTCTTCTCTGCTCCCAAAATCCAATAAAACAATACCCTTTGCTCTCATAAGTACAAAACAGTGCCAAAGAAAATAATCAGAAGATTATGTTGCTACGTAAATTCATGCAGAATCGATAAAAGGAGAGTATCAGGTAACATGCTCTTTACACTCAGAATCGGAAATTCTCTGTATCAAAGAGGTGTGATTAAGCCATTGTGAGATGGCAAAACTGAGTTAAATCAGATACCCAGACTTCCACAGCTCCTAAGCAGCGTCACTATTGGGGTTTGAAATCTTGTCTGCCTGGCTTCACTACAACACCGTGAGCTGCCATAAAGAGAACAGGTGAGCCCGGCCAGCGTGGCTCAGTGGTTGAACGTTGACCTATGAACCAGGAGGTCATGGTCCAATTCCCAGTCAAGGCACATGGCCGCGTTGAGGGCTCGATCCCTAGTGTGGGGCGTGCAGGAGCCAGCCAATCAATTATTTTCTCTCATCACTGATGTTTCTCTCTCTCTTTGAAATCAATAAAAACATGTTTTGAAAAAAGAAGAAAAGAAAGAAAGGTGAGAAAGCAGGCTAGGTAGAAGCTGGAAGCAGCCTGTGGTCTCCACAAGGTGAACAGCTATGCTCCCTCGTGATAACTTCCTAGGAGCACAGATAGCTGCCACCACTGTCAACGGAGGTGTATCACCTACCGCCAGTCTCCTTTCTAATTTTAACAGCACTTCATCGTCCTGAATAATTACTTGCTTTGACTTTTCAGTTTTCTATATTTATACTGATTTTTATGTGAAATTTATACTTCAGCAAAGGAAGCACTTTGAATCAACCCCAAACAAAGGCCTCTGAGTCAAGAAAGACTGGGGAGGCGGAAGTGTGGGCTGCTGGGCCACATCTGTGGGGAGCATGAGCAGTCTTCCCGGGCAGCTCAGGAAGCAGACCTTGGCATCCGGAGGCAAGACGGCTTCCCAGCTCTCTTGAGTTATGCCTCCACTTAACTGTGTTCACATTTTGAGATCCAATCTGCCCATATGTAAATACGTCTTCACCAAAGCACATTTCAAAGCCAAATCTAAGTAATGTTTACATCAGCTACCATTTTGCATTACCCAGGCAGTGTTCTCTTCCATTAAGGTTATTAACTGAACATTGGTTAGTGCTTAGAATGCAAACAAAAATATAACATTTCAGGGTTATTGCCCGTGACATATTTCAAGAGCGAAGTTACACTGGATATGACAATTCAAAGACATTCCAATACAGAACACTACCTCTGCCTCCAGTTTCTTCTGTATCTTCAAACAGAGGTGCCAAGTTTTATTTCTCAAGTGACTTATTTGTTGGTTCCGGCTCACAGGCCTGGAGGGAATGGGGGAGCAGGAGAAACAAGACCTGCCACACTTGTTCGGGAGGGAAAACTGGGGAGACAAAATTGGCAGGCAGGACAGGATGAGGCACCAGGAATGGGCTGGGGCAGTGGGTTCAGAACTGATGGTGTCCCTTTTATGTGGCACTTTGGTGACATAAGACAAGGTTCTAGTTCTTTTTTTAAAATATATATTTTATTGATTTTTTACAGAGAAGAAGGGAGAGGGATAGAGAGTTAGAAACATCTATGAGAGAGAAACATCAATCAGCTGCCTCCTGCACGCCCCCCATTGGGGATGTGCCCGCAACCAGGGTACATGCCCTTGACCGGAAACAAACCCGGGACCCTTGAGTCTGCAGGCCGACGCTCTATCCACTGAGCCAAACCGGTTCGGCGGGTTCTAGTTCTTAATGTTGGCACCCATCTATTCTACCCATGCAGCAGTGGTAATTGTATTAAGACTTTCTATTATTTTTATTACTGTTCACATATATATAGTATAAATATACTTAAGATAGTTTTTAAGATGTTAGTATTATTACAATAATCTTTCTGTCTTATCTGAGGCTTCTCCTGCCAGTTCTAACAACCAGTAGAATAAAAACCTTAGGTCCTAAGCCCTAGCTGGTTTGGCTCAATGGATAAGAGTGTCAGCCCTCAGACTGAAGGGTCCCGGATTCGATTTTGGTCAAGGACATATAGGCTCAATCCCTGGCCCTGGTTGGGGAGTGTGCAGGAGGCAACCAATCCATGTGTCTCTCTCACATCAATATTTCTCTTTCTGTGTCTCCTCCTCCTCCTCCACCCTCGCCTCCCCTCCCCCTGCTCCGCTCTCTCTAAAAATAAATGAAAAAATATCCTTGGGTGAGGTTTAATAACAAAAAAGAGCCCTAGCTGGTTTGGCTCAGTGGATAAAGCACTGGCCTGCAGACTCAGGAGTCCCAGGTTCGATTTTGGTCAAAGACACATGCTCGAGATGCGGGCTCAGTCCCCAGTAAGGGGCGTGCAGGAGGCAGCTGATCAATGATTCTCTCATTACTGATGTTTCTATCTCTCTCTCCCTTTCCCTTCCTCTCTGAAATCAATAAATAATAATAATAAAAGAGTACCTATTATTTAAAAAAGAGAGAAAATAAAAACCTCAGGCCTTAAGATTTACTTTATTTTTTACTATTTTCTCTCATTTACCATTTCAACTCAAAGTCACAAAAGAACAGAAAAACCTCATTCAAACACAGTGGGAATCTGACAATGGGTAGCACTTGGGAAGTACACACGGCCTTCAGGTGTGGACTATGTTCCTAGGAAACTTACTTCAAGTGGAAAGAAAGTATATAAAAATATTATTTTTCTCCTAGAAACTGTGCTACAACAGGAGAAAGTTCCCGACCTATGGCCTATGCCAACCTTTACCAAATGCAGGGCTTAATAAACTATAAATGAAATATTTCATGTTTCATAGCATAAAGCTTTCTGAAGAATACATAAATCAATTAAGGAGTGCTACAGGTAGTCAATAAACATAAAATCCATTTAATATGATGCAGTCTCTTCGACCACATTTTCCTGCCAAATATTATACTGAAGCCAAACAACTCTACGGAGCAGGTTTATTTGTTTCATGGATTTCAGGATGATTTCCTCGAGGACATTTGACAAGCACCTGGGAGGAAAGTGTGGTGCAGTGATTTGATGCTGTTTAGGAAAAGAGAAAACTAACTCAGTTTTCTTCTTGTTCCCTTGCTTTCTTATAGTCATTTTTCCTGCCGTAAACCTAGGGATTAGAACTAATCACAGCCGCTAGTGTGCTTGAGGTTGGGATTAATTTCCTCAAAAGGGGAGAGTAACATATGTTCATGTGAGAAACTGCCTGTTTAAGTGTCAGAAGTTACAACACGGGTGTAATTGGCAGAGGGCTGAATGTGTGAATTGCTCTGAGTACAAATCACCACAAGGATTGCTTGCACGATTTTCCCCCTCCCTCCAGTTCCTCACTGAGTGGAAGGAAGAACATTAACTGGGAGGCTTTGGTTCCAGGTAAAATTGGGCAGACCCCGAGAGGGGCTGAGGATCCTGGATTAGACCTTAAAGTCATCCCAATTGTCATCACTTTAGACTACTATTCTACAGAGAGAAATTGTCACATATCCTCTTAGAACCCAAGAAGCAGCGAGGGAAAATGGCTCTCTAATAATTAGTCTCCAAATCTTGTAAAAAATCCTGAGTTTTATGTTAAGCCAATCTGTGTGACAAAATACAGTGAACGGTACAATTCGTTCTATTTCATGTAGGGGGAAAGAAAACTATTCATCTAATCTTGTATTACATCAAAATTGATTGAAAAAAGTCACAGATTAGTTCTGTCATTTCTGACAACATGATTTCTAGCAAAGGACTAAAAGCTTTGTTACATTGTGGGGGGAGGATGTTTTATTTCAGATCTTGGAGAGACCCTTGCATCAAAAATGGTTCAGCTATCACGTGCAGATATCCGTGTTCAGAATAACTCCCCTGTAGCCGCGTTTATTTTTCACAGAATGTGCTTTGTCAGTTTCACTTATCTGAAAAGGTCCGGTTATTCCTTCCCTTCATGTACAACCAACTCCACCGAAGCTGTGCTTGCCTCTGCTTGTCTTCTAATCCAGGGAAACCATGGAGGCAAAATGGTCATGTACGATTTCCTCTTGAAATGGAAACTGCTGTTTGCCTCGCAGGTTGCAAAGCAGACTTCTTGTCTCCTAGAATCACCTAAAACACATTGGGAAACCAGAAGTTTCTCTTCTAAAAGCTGGTAAACCCAGTGTCAGAAACCGGCGTGTCCTGGATAAAGGCACTGGTGTCGTTCAGAACTCGTCGTTCCGGAGGAAGAACCAGTGACAACAGCCTCAGGTTCTGAAAGTGGAGGAGAGCCCCCACCCGCTAGGCTCTCCTCCTCCCCCACCCCCAATATTTTTATTTTAAAGCAGGGTTTTTAAATTTATTTTATTTATTCATTTTAATCCTCAACTGAGGATATTTTTCCACTGATTTTTAGAGAGAGTGGAAGGGAGGGGGAGAGACAGCCAGAGAGAAAGAAACACATCGATTGGTTGCTTCCTTCACGTACCAGGGTCAGGGAGAGGTATGTGCCCTTGAATGGAATCAAACCCAAGACCCTTCAGTTTGCAGGCCAACGCTCTATCCACTGAGCCAAACTGGCTAGGGTGAATATATTTCTTTTTTAAAAAATATATTTTTTATTGATTTTTTAGACAGGAAGGGAGAGGAATAGAGAGATAGAAACATCTATGAGAGAGAAACATCATTGATCATCTGCCTCTTGCACATCTATGAGAGAGAAACATCAATCAGCTGCCTCTTGCACATCCCCTACTGGAGATATAGCCCCAAACCCAGGCAGGTTCCCTGACCAGGAATAAATGGGGACCTCTCGGTTCCTAGGTCAATGCTCAACCACTGAGCTGCACTGGCCGGGCTAGGCTTTTTTTTAAAATATATTTTTATTGATTTCAGAGAAGAAGGGAGAGGGAGAGAGAGAGAAACATCAATGATGAGAGAGAATCATTGATTGGCTGCCTCCTGCATGCCCCACACTGGGGATCGAGCCCACTTCCTGGGCATGTGCCCTGACCTGAGCATGTGCCCTGCCCGGGAATCTAACCATGACCTCCTGGTTCATAGCTCCATGCTGAACCACTGAGCCACGCTGGTTGGGCCGGGCTATGCTTTAAGTACAAAAAAAGAAAAAGTGAAGTGGGAATTGGGGATTAGTTTTCCTTCTTTAACAAATCCAGCTTTCATTGGACTGTTTTCTTTTCTGCCTTCCTCATGGAATCAATTCCTTCGAAACAAGGAGGCAGTTCTTTCAAAAACACCTTTCCCTCCCTCTGCCCGTGTTTTCTGACCCCCAAACGCACCCATTGTCTGACTTGACAAGTAAGCAAATGAACACAGGAAATTGTGTAGAAGCTTCAGGTTGAGGGAAAAATCGTGTTGCAAGAAAGAAATACCAGTATGAATGTTGCTTGAAACCCTGGAATGGCCGCCAAGAGCAAAGATGTGAGGTAAAACCAGCCTTTTCATGGACTGGGCCTCACTCAAATGCAAAACCTGTTTAAATGTCAACACACCTTGGACAAGGAGATAAGTCCTTTAAGAAGAACAGTGAAACTCATGAAGAGGTACTTATATGACTTAAACTGAGAGAACTCTCAGGTGACTTCTTAAGGGGCCGAGTGGCCCTTCATCATCTTGACAGAAAGAGCCTACGCTGCATGAAGGATTATAAAATAATATCCACCATTTAATGGGCTCTCATCTTGTGCCAGGTGCTTTACAGATCTCACCTGACTGCAGAGCAGCCTATTAATTATTCTCACTGCCTCCATTTCACAGATGAGCATGGGGCTGCCTCCAGGCGCAGCGTTAGCGACGTAGCTGGGATTTGAACCTAGAACTTGATGCTTTTTCTGCAACACAAAGTGGTTTCCCTCCAAAAAAATAATCTATGAATGGCTTTGTAAGTATGTATTTTATAGTGAGAGCTTCAGTTTGTATTTTATTTATTTTATAAAAAATATTTTTTTTATTGATTTCAGAGAGGAAGGGAGGAGAGATAGAAATATCGATGATGACAGAGAATATTTGATTGGTTGTCTCCTGCATGCTCCCTACTGGCATGTGCCCTGATCGGGAATCTTACCATGACCTCCTGGTTCATAGGTGGACGCTCTCTCAACCACTGAGCCACGCCAACCGGGCTTTAGTATGTATTTTATAGCGAGAGCTTTCCTATTCTGCAAACTTGGGCTAAAATTCAAAACAGAATTGTTTTCTGCAAAGTGGCCGAGCCAGGCTTAGCTGTCACTCACTGCCTGAGTTAGACTCACACAACGTTATTTATCTCTGTTGGAACCTTAATTGTTTTCCTTTGTAAAAGGGTGATGATACTCGCACCTTAAAAACCATTTTGAGGAACAAATGAGATAATATATGTTAAATACGGCCTGGCACATAGTAAATGTCTCTTTACCCCTTTCCTCATAACTGTTCAAACACAATAAAAGTGTGTCCTCTATCATGGCTAATACCATTCTTCATCTCTTCAGTCACCATCACTGTAAACCTTGATAGAATCACTCATTGATCCATTCAAAAAATACTTTTAAGTCAACTATAACTGAAAAAAGGAAATTTAAAAAATAATAATCTAGCCCGGCTGGCAGTGGTTCAGTGGCTGAATGTCGACCTATGAACCAGGAGGTCACAGTTGGATTCCCATGCTGGGGTTTCAGGCTCAATCCCCAGTAGGGGGCATGCTGGAGGCAGCCAATCAATGATTCTCTCTCATCATTGATGTTTCTCTCTCTCTCTCTTTCTTCCCTCTTCTCTGAAATTAATAACAATATATTTAAACAATAAAAATAAATTATTTTTTAAAATAAAAAACAAAATATAATAATCTAAACAACAACAGCAACTTGCTGTTGAGCACTTGCCTGATGCTATGCAGTGTTCTGAGAACTGGGGATGGAGAAGTGAACAAAACAGGTGAAGATAACTTAAATATTCTTTCCATCTCCCCACCCTCCCATCCAGATAATGACCAAAGTTCTATCCATTGTACATTAATATGTTAGAAAATGACACTCTCATCTTACTGGAACACTTAAATCTGTCCCACCCTATTCTTTTCCTATTGCCACTACCCAAATGGGGCAATGCATTCTCGTAGACCTTGGTTCTCAAACTTTAGCTGACATCAGAATCACCAGGAGGACTTGGTAAACCCAGATTGCTGGGATCCACCCTGGAGGTGATGTTAATGCTGCTGGTCCAGAGACCAAACATTGAAAACCACTGACCTAGAGACCATTACCTAGGTTACTTGCTGCTCTTTCCACCAATTATTTCACCATCTTCTCCTCCAGGGGGTCAAAAAACTCTGGTCCCTCAGCCAAATTCAGCCCACAGCTTGCTTTTGTAAATAAAACTTTATTGGAACACAACCATGTCCATTTGTTCACATTTTCCATGGCTATTTTTGTGCTACAAGACAGACATAAGTACTTGTGACAGAGACCATATGGCCCACAAAGCCTAAAATATTAATGATCTGGCCCTTTATAGAAAAAAAAGTGCTGACCTCAGCCTTACCATGCTTCAAAAATGGGCTTTCCAAAAATAAGGTCCCTCCTGTCACCTCCTAATTTAAAAATATCAGCTGGCTCCTCATGGCCTACACCAGGGGTCCTCAAACTACGGCCCTCGGGCCACATGCAAATACAAATATTGTATTTGTTCCCGTTTTGTTTTTTTACTTCAAAATAAGATATGTGCAGTGTGCATAGGAATTTGTTCATAGTTTTTTATTTAAACTATAGTCCAGCCCTCCAACGGTCTGAGGAACAGTGAACTGGCCCCCTGTTTAAAAAGTTTGAGGACCCCTGGCCTACAGTTGAATCCAAAGTCTTCCATGAAGCAACCAAATGTCCAACCCTAGTTCACCAATCTCTTTGTACCTTATCCCAGCAATTTTCAACTGGTGTGCCACAAGAATGTTTAAAACATGTAACACTTGACTATTTAGGTAGTGGCACTGACCTCTTTTCCCTTAGATTGTCAAATAAAAAAAATGACAACAACCAACACAACAATAGCCATGTGGTGTGAATGCCCTGTCTTGAACCATACATATATAGCTTATATAACAGAGTTACATTTTATTGATCATGTCGCATAATAAGGTTGTGTCTGATTGGTTAATTCTTAGTACCAGAAATCCATATATACAAGTATAGGCTCCCGATTTTTCAAAAAGTCACTTTGGAGCAAAAAGGGTAGGTTAAGTACTATTATTATTATTACTAGAGGTCTGGTGCACGAATTCGTGCATGGTTGGGGTCCGGCCAGCCTGTCCCCCGGACCAGCCCGGGGGAGGGGATGCAGGAGGTTGGCCAGCCGGTCCTGCCCCTGATTGGGGTTGGGGGCTAATCAGGGCCACAGTGCTCATCAAAGCCACCAGTCATTCTGGCATTCTGGTGTTCCAGTCGCTTGGCTTTTATATATATATATATATATAGATTATTCAATCAGCAAAAAATATGTCTTTTGGCATGCTGTAGAATTTTAGTAATTAGTTTATATGTGCCATGAGATGAAAAAGGTTGAAAATCACTGCCCTACCCAATAATCTACCCACCCTGGACCTCTTAGTTTTCTCTGAACATATCAAGATCCTCTCCCACTTCTGTATCTTCCCACATATTATTCCTTTATCTACAATATCCTTCTCCCTTTCCTCCACAGGATGAGCAACCACATCATATGTGAGCTTAATTTTTGAGAATTCAACTATGCACTCTACAAAGAGACAGGAAGAGGACACTTCTGCCTACACAGTCTACTTAATGAGTTTCTGTTTCTGAATGAACCTGAGCTAGGAGGCTTGAATCTACTGCTTCCTCAGTCTGCTCAGATCCCCTGTGCCTCTCATATGTTGGTGTGAGCATCTCACCACAGAGGGTGTGATCCTCGTGTTTAAAGATAAGTGTTTTTTATACAACAGAGCCAATAAACACCAGCCAACTCTTCATCTGGTGCTCAGAGAAGCAGCAGCAATCTGTTCCAAAGCTGGAGGGAAATCTGGCTGTGTTGGGCTTACTAGACGCTGGATATCTAGATACTATATATAAGGGTTCACTTTAAACAACAACACTTGGACCCAGAGCCCTAAATAAGATCTGACTCATTCTTTAAGCCATTTCTTCTCATTTCCTCTGATGTGGAGTTGGCCTTCCTCTCCTATAAATACCTCCAATTCCCTAAGTGATTTGTGCCCATCTGTAGTATAACACTGAATTGCAATTATGTATTTCATTTTCAGGCTCTTCCTCCCCATTAGGCAATGAGCCACCCAAAGACAAAGTCATATCTTGGTTATCCCGAGTCTCTCCCAGGACCTCGCTTAAGTAGAAGCAGTTAGCGTTTACCGATGAAGTGGTGAAGTCCCACTCCCACTTTAGGCCATTCCCGCTTCTCTGAAGGGATCTATGAGTTCCCATGGAACTTCCAGTTAACGCCCCTGGTTTAACCGTTCAATGCATTTTGATTCTTCCAATGTTCATTTTCTTTTTTTCTTTCTTTCTTTTTTAATTTGATTTAAGCTTGTTCAGGGCAGAATCTCTATATGTTCACCCCATCATTACAACAAAATATTTGTGAATTGATTGCTATTTTGAGTGTGATGTGTTAAAAACAGAGATAAACTAATTAAATTGGTTTTTACTTGGTCAGAGGTTTGTTTATGGCTTCTTGTCTAGAGTTATAAAGGCCCTGCTACACAGTAAACATTCGTGACACCCCCAAATGCATATGTTGGAACCAAATCCCCAATGTACTTGGAGGTGATTGGGCCATGAAAGTAGAGGCCTCGTGGTGGGATTAGCACCTTATAAAAGAGACCCAGAGAGCTCCCTCCCATCTATTTGTGTGAAGACACAATGAGAAGATGGCCTTCTATGGACCAGAAAGTGGCTTTACCAAACACCAAACCTGCTGGTGCCTTTATCTTGGACTTCCCAGCCTCCAGAACTGTGAGAAATAAATTTGTTGTTTATATGCCACCGGCCTATGGTATTCTATTATGGCAGCCTGAAGAGATTAAGACAGGCCCTAAATATGGTTTTACTTTGTGTGTGTGTGTGTGTGTGTGTGTGTGTGTGTGTGTGTGTTTAAATATTTTTATTGATTTCAGAGAGGAAGGGAGAGGGAGAAAGAGATAGTAGAGAGAGAGAGATGGAGACATCAATGATGAGAGAAACATTGATCGGCTAACCCCTGCATACCCCCATCTGGGGACTGAGCCCGAAACCCGGGGAATGTGCCTTGACCAAAATTGAACCCAGGATCCTTCAGTCCACAGGCCAGTGCTCTATCCACTGAGCCAAACCGGCTAGGGCAATATGGCTCCACTTTGAATAGGGGCAGTGTTTTCTGATTTCAACGGAGCCCATATTCAGATACAAATGAGCCACTGTCACCTTGTTATTATTGTTTGTAGTAGCTTAACCTGTGCCCTCTGCCTGGGAAGTTCTTCCTTGCTGGCTGCCTTCTTTCTCACCAGCTGTGCCCAGTGCTGATCCCTATCTCTCCATGATCCAGTTTATTTTTAATTCGTAGCATTTGTTAACAATGTAAGTGAAAAGTTCGAACTACATATTTGTCCAGTGAATGTCAAGATGCCACAGGTGTCATACTAAAGGGGAAAGCAGCGAAGCTGATCTGACCCTGTATTCAATGTTTCTATCTGTGGCTAAATCTGTAAGGAGGAAATAATAGAGAATTGGGTACTTAAAAGTTAACCAAACTTGCCCTAGCCAGTGGTCGGCAAACTCATTAGTCAACAGAGCCAAATATCAGCAGTACAACGATTGAAATTTCTTTTGAGAGCCAAATTTTTTAAACTTAAACTATATAGGTAGGTACATTGTTATTAACTTAATTAGGGTACTCCTAAGGCTAAGGAAGAGCCGAACTCAAGGGGCCAAAGAGCCGCATGTGGCTCGCGAGCCGCA
The DNA here is from genome assembly GCF_000412655.1 of Myotis brandtii. NCBI lineage: Eukaryota > Metazoa > Chordata > Mammalia > Chiroptera > Vespertilionidae > Myotis > Myotis brandtii. The sequence goes on from NW_005358649.1 coordinate 2,910,710, forward strand.
GTTTGCCGACCACGGCCCTAGCCGGTTTGGCTCAGTGGATACACTTCGATTCTGGTCAAGGGCACATACCTTGGTTGCAGGCTCCTCCTCGGCCTAGAGGCCCTGCTCTGGGTGCATGCAGGAGGCAACCAATCGATGCATTTCTCTCTGTCTTTCCCTCTCTCTTCCACTCTCCCTAAAAATCAATGGAAAAATATCCTCTGGTGAGGACTAACAAAAAAACGTTAACCAAACCTAAAAAGAGCTAGCATGCAAGGTATCAGTTATTCTGGTGCCTTCTAAAGGCCTTTGGGTTTTATTTACCAGGAATTTTCTGGAGACCTCAATTTCTTAGAATGCTAAGCAACATTTCTTTTAAAATGAACTGTAATTTATGACACACGTTTGAAAGTTTATTCTTCATAACTCTAAGAAACTTTAGAAAATATTTTATTTTCCCTTTCCTATACTTTTAAAAGTGAAATAGAAAGTTCACTCAAAATTGTGCTGAAAAGTTGGGAGATGAAGAACGAGGAAAGTCCTCCCCTGGTGAGTGTCACCGTGAGATGGCTGGGATGCTGGTGGGTGGGTGTGTGCTTGTTTGTTAGTTTGGGGCCCGAACATTTAAAGTCGAGTCCATTTAGAGACATCAGGGAACCCAGACTGTTGTCTGAAAGATCAGTGGGAACGGAGGGAAGGGGATTGAGGACTGAAGTTGGTGGTAGGTGTTCTCCCTCTGTGGCCCTCTTTCTCTTTCCTTTGTTCCATTTACATAGACTTTTGTTCTCTATCCTGTAATCTCTTTCACATTTCCTTTCTGTCTTTTACTCTTTTTTTGTTTGTTTGTTTCTTTTTTCTTCTTCTTTTTTTTAATCCTCATCCAAGGATATGCATAGAGAGAGGAAGAGAGACAGGGGGCGGTGGAGAGAGAAACATCGATCTATTGCTTTCGGTACACACCCCAACCAGGTATTGAACCCAAAATCTGGGTGTGTGCCCTGACCAGGAATTGAACCCACCTCCTTATGATGTAACCCATCAACCTTTCAGTGTCCGGGCCAATGCTCCAACCAACTGAGCCACACCAGCCAGCGCTGTTCTAATCACTTTTATAACCCTCTTCTCTCACTCTCTTCCCAACTTTTTTCCTCCTTTGTCCCTTCTCAATAAAGAAGTTCTCAGGGGTTGGGGAAACCTCTGGTAAGTAACTTGTCGAGGCCGCTGCAGCCCCAAAGTGCCTTAAAGTAAGAAGCAGATGACATGAAAAATTCACTGCTCCAGAGATCTGTTCTCTGATGTTCCTTAGACGACCAGGATTTTCTTTCAACCTGCTTGATTTTAATGGTTCTCAGTTTCAAGATGTCCGAGGGAGTAGATTTCTAAGAACTCCTTGCCTGGACATGTAGTGACAGTCAGCGACCCCGCAGGAGCGGACAGTTTTAAGGCGGTGCGGTGCGCACAGGAGCAAAGTAAACTGGAATTTGGACAGGTTTCCGAGGCCTCCACAACGCCTTTCCCCTGGCCTATTTGTGTTTTCCATGCTTATGCCACTTGCCCTGAATCACCCTGGTAATTCTGCATTGGCATTGGACTTATTCCCAAACGCGTGGCACAGGATTCCTCTCCCCTGCCCTTTGTCTATGGCAGAGCTAGGGCCCTGGCTTGGAGAGTGGTAGCAATAGGCTCTGTAGTAGAAGAGAAGCCGTCATTTCAGAAGGTGCATAGACCTCTAATATCTTCTAATACTGCAACCCCAAGGTGACGTTAAAGGAGTAGAGAGAAGGATGGAGCCTGGCGATTGCACGAGTTATTTTTAGCTCCCGTGTTTGGCCCAGGCGATCTGGGAGACCACGCGTCCATTCTGTGCCTTGGTTTGCAATAGACAACATGGGCCATGTGACAGTGTAGGCGGGGAGCTGCTTGGTCCAAGGCAAAGGAAAGAATGCCACAGACACAGCGGAGCTCTCAGGGATGGGGGAGCTCAGAATGCTTTCCTGGATTTTATCTCTGCCTTGGTGTGTGTCCCTGGGCGTGGAGGCTATTTCTGTGGCCTCCACTTTCTCATGCATAGACAGGTAATAATACTCTGTTCTCTCATTATATGGGCACAGTGCGGACAAACTAGCAAGTTAATGAGATTTAAAAGAGGAAGAAAATGTTTTTCAAAGCCTTTAAAGTACCCTGAGATTTTCAGGGCCTGATTAAATAGAAGGTATTGTTTCGAGAAAAAAAAAATCTGTGCAGTTCATATCACCTACTAATGGTCTCCTGAGTGCTGCATTTATTTGACAATTTCTTTTTCCTTTCTGCATAAATATTGAGGAAAAATAGAGGCAAAGTAAAATAATAAGAACAAGTAAGCCTGAAAACGAAAATGTAGCCCGTCACGGTAAGCCACAGACCCACATTCTGAATGCAACTAGCATTAAAACTTCCCCCTGGCCTAGCTGGCTTGGCTCAGTGGTTGAGTGTCTTCCTATGAACCAAGAGGTCACGGTTCGATTCCAGGTCAGGCCTCATGCCCAGGCTGTGGTCTCAATCCCCAGTAGGGGCGTGCAGGAGGCAGTTGATCAATGATTCTCTTTCATCATTGATGTTTCTATCTCTCTCTCCCTCTCTGAAATCAATAAAAATATTTTTTTAATATTTAAAAAAAAACTCTCTAGTAGCTTTGGACAGAGCATTGAACAGGGTACTGAAATGGCCACCCTGGCACATATGTTTCTCATGTGGAGAAGCAGAGCGATTTTGTCTTAGGAAAGTCCTGAGAACACACTGAATACACACAATACTGAGGACGTTTCCTGGAAAATCCGTGGCCTTGGCCTGGGACAGTTGTATCACACAGAGACGTCTGTGGTTCACACTTACAAGCCATATAGGACCTGAAGCCATCGGACAAGTTTTGCTCAGCACAGTCAGGAACCAGATCGAAAACGCGAGGCGTTTTTCCTATTTGCATTTCAGGAAAGAGTTTCCCAAGTTTTGCAGGGTTTCTCTTCTACCTCCCTAATGAGCCAACAAATCAAAACAGTGAACGACCTCTGAAGAAAACACATTTATTCAGTTAATTCAGACTTTTAATGAGTCTCAGTCCCCTGTGTGTCTTTCTTTTGTTCTAAAAATACATCTATAAAGAGGGGAAATGGCCAACAAATGTTAACATATTTTCTACTGAACTTTATGTCGCAAATATTTAGCTTAGAGTGTGGAATCTGAAGAAACAACTGTTCTTTTCTAAATATCACACAACTCTGTTCATTCCGGAAGGATAAACAAAATTAATAACAATGGCTATTTGCTGTGGAGTAATGGGACCTGGGAGGGAGAACTCATCTTTTCATAGTTCCTGAGGTTTGCACCAAAATTAACTATTCACCGCCTCCCACCCAATTAAAATGCTAATGAAAAAAGTTTACCTATGGGGAAAGAAATTGGTGTGAAGAATGAGGAGCTGGAGTTTATTTTTTTATGGGACCATTCTGATGTATTTGCATTTTTGCAATATGTATGAATAAATAAATGTGCATTCATAATTAAAAAGAACAAAAAAAAAAAACCACAGGAAAAAACCAAAACAATCACCTGTGCATTCACACCTCCTCAAGTAAGGAGGACCCTCCTGCTCTTTCCTTACACATGTGGCATCTTTTCCATGTACCAAAGAGCTACCCCATGGCCATGGGATGAAGGGAAAGCTCAGAGTTCATTCTAAAAGTCTAAGCCAGATTTGGAAACAGCCCAGTAGATGAGAGGATAACAAAGCTGTAGTACATCTACACCATGGAATACTACGTGGCTGTGAAAAAGAAGGAACTCTTATCATTCGCAACAGCATGGAGGGACCTGGAGAGCATTATGCTAAGCGAAATAAGCCAGTTTGAGAAGGATAAGTATCACATGATCTCACTCATACGTGGAATCCAATAAACAAAATAAACTGATGAGCAAAATAGGTCTAGAGACACAGAAGCATGGAACAGACTGATGAATTTCAGAGGGAAGGCAGGGGTGGGGAAGTGGGTGGGGAGAGATTAACCGGGGAACTTATATGCATATATGCATAACCCATGGACACAGACAATAATGTGGTGAAGGCCTGGGAGGGGCAGGTGCAGGGTAGAAGGGGTCAACGAAAAAAAACACGTAAAGGGGACATCTGTAATACTTTCAACAATAAAGATAACAATGGGGGGGGGGGAAGGAGACTCATGTAATACTTTAAACAATAAAGAATTTTAAAAAAGAGGAGTAAATAAAATTAAAAAAGAAAAGAAAAAAAAGAAGAAAAAAGTCTAAGCCAAATGGTGATTATGTAGCTTGCTCTGTGCAGACACAGCAGAATCGCACATTTTCTGTGAAAAAGCTACAGATAACTTATAGCAGTCAACAGATCACCCTGTACAGAAACTGTAAAACCATTTTAACACTTACTTCAGATATTATTACATGTGACAAAGTGTTTGAAAAATCAACCAAATAAACTGTTTCTAGGAAATGTGTCCAATAGGATACTTCTTGAATAGTGTTGCTTTTCTTAGGTCACTGGGAATTGCATTAATACACTGAAACATACAGTCAAGATGAAAACCTACATTTTCAGCTGAACCCTTTTATAGAAGCCTCTAGATATTACAGTGTTTCTCAATCCTTTACTTTATTTTTTTTTTTTCTGCATGGAGAAAAACTGAAATAGACTGTCTGCTTTGCCTGGCAGGGAATCTATATGTGGATATTGTAATGTGACAGGATTGCAAATGGGACGGTCTCTGTCTATAGAACCATGTACCCATTCATTCATCCTTCAGTCACTTATCTTACTATGTGTAAGGCTCTGAAGATATAGAAATAAATAAGACCCAGTTGGAGGAGGGAGGCCGATGTGGAAATCAGAGATCACTGGCTGGTGTGACAGGGAAGGGATCGTCCTGTAAACACAGGTGTACCCTAGAGTGGGACAGGGAAGGAAGTGACACCTCTCCAGGAGGGTGGTCACGGAGCTTAAAAAGAGCAGGCATGTAAAGCACTTAGCACAAACTGGCATGCAAAAAAGGATGCGAAGTATTAGATCTTATAAAGAATATAGCAGTTATAGAGTATTTGCAGAGTGTCTTAGAAGAATACGTAATTCGGCCTAAAAGTAGGAGAGAGGTGGCGGGGGTGGGGTGGGAGAAAGAGAGAGAGAGAGAGAGAGAGAGAGAGAGAGAGAGAGAGAGGCAGGAGGGAGAGAGAGAGAGAGGAAAGAAAGAAAGAAAGAAAGGAAGAAAGAAAGAAAGAAAGAAAGAAAGAAAGAAAGAAAGAAAGAAAGAAAAGAAAGAAAAGAAAAGAAAGAAAACTAAGAAGGTGTATTTTAGGGGCTAATTGATAGTTTCTAGAAGAGCATTACATTTATAAATAACCAATTAATAATTTTAACTCAGAGGAAGGCTGGATTTTTAAAAATATATTTTAATATATATATATTTTTATTGATTTCAGAGAGGAAGGGAGAGGGAGAGAGAGGTAGGAAACATAAATGACAAGAGAGAATCATTGATTGGCTGCCTCCTGCACATCCACACTGGGGGTCAAGCCTGAAACCCAGGCATATGCCCTGACCGGAAATTGAACTATGACCTCCTGGTTCAAAGGTCAAACCTCAACCACTGAGCCACGCCCACCAGGCTGGATTTTCTTATGAACTTGGGTTAAAGCAGGGACACTTCATCTACCACACTAGGATCAAAGGAGACCAAGTCTCCCACCCTTGGCACTACCGACATTTTAGACTGGATAATTCTTTGTTGTGAGGGTATGTGCTGTGTATTGTCAGATGCTTAGCAGCATTCCTTGTCTCTACCCACTAGATGCCAGAAGCAGTCCCCTGGTTGTGACAACCAAAAATGTGTCCAGCCATTGCCAAATGTCCCTTGGGGGTCAAAATCGCCCCCAATTAAGAACCACTGCCTTAGACTAAGATAATTTCATTAAGTATTATAAAGTTTCATAAGCTATTATGTTGCAAATGGAAAATTAAGGTAGAGAACCAACTTAAATATTTTCCTCTTGTTTCTATTGCTGCTAAATGTATTGTGATGAAAACTATCCCATTAACATGTCCAGAGACTGGTTGATTCTCATTTCCGTTTGCCAGTCATAACAGGATCTGAGACATAATTCAGGAAAATGTCTCAAATTTGATGTGGGCACCACTTACTCAGGGGAGTGAGAGCTTATCCTAGTTTCTAAAGGCCTTTATGAAGTTAAGCTTTCTGTGCAGAAACTATAGAATAGGGTTTTTCAGTCATCAAGGCCACCGGGACTTTAGACTCAACGTTGCTAACTGTCGTTCCCTGATGGCTCCCACTGGCCTGTTGGCACAGGGTCCTGGACTGGTGACTTTCATCTTTTATCATCTTCCTCTGCACCTGATGGGGAATTGCAAAAAGTGAAGGTGACCCAGAGGCTGCTGGGAGATTTTTGTTTACCTGCTGGGATAATTCCATTCTGCCACTCACTGTACTTCTAACTGCACAAGCAACTTCTATAGTAAATAGTGATTTACTGGGACTTACTATGTAACAAAAATGAAAAATACTAATTTTTCATTTTTTAAAAGAGAAAAGAAAATCAGAAGAGGCATGTTTATATTTAAAGTGTATTTTTTTTTTAAATAAATCAGGGGTAGGGCACCTTTTTCTGCCAAGGGCCATTTGGATATTTATAACTTTATTCACTTAATAGAATTCATTAATATAAATATATGTTGCTATGAAAAAAGCTCCTAGATTTATTGAATTTCAAGCCTTGCCTGTGGTTGTCTTGGCAGGGCCAGACCAAATGATTTCACAGGCCTTATATGGCAAGAAGGCTGGGTGTTCCCCACTCCTGAAATAAGGGCTGGGTATGAGATAAAGAGTCAAGGACTTTATTAATGATCAGGTTGATTCTGCTGTCACTACATAAAGGATCAAACTGTTTTTTCTCTTTAGATGGTTTATACCATTTTTACTTTCCAAAATGATATCAAGAGTTTTCCTTAAAAATCATATATGCATCTATAAGGATGTATATGTAGGAAAGGCCCTTTCTCTTTTTTATAAGTCCAAATTTGAGTATACGCTACACATTTTTCTATGGATTGTTTTTTTATTTTTTTGTTTTTTTTTTAATCCTCACCTGAGGACATTTTTCCATTGATTTTTAGAGAGAGTGGAAAAGAGAGGGAAAGACAGAGAGAAATATTGATGTGCGAGAAACACATAGATTGGTTGCCTCCTGCACAAGGCCGGGAAGGAGCCTGTAACCCAGGTACGTGCCCTTGACTGGAATTGAACCTGGGACCCTTTGGTCTGCAGGCCGATGCTCTATCCACCTAGTCAACTGGTGAGGGCTGGATTGAATGTTTTAATAACATATTGAGTAGGCAATTTTATATCAGTTCATAGTGCTGTAATTCAGTCTTTTAAAACAGCTGCATAGCATTCCATTGCATGATGTACCACAATTTAATTAGTTCTTCATTGATAGATATATAGATTGTTTCCCATATTTTGTTAATAAAAAATATCATATGAGTAGCTTTATTCATATTCTTTGTGATTCTTAGCATAAATTCCTAGAAACAGAGTTGTTGGGTCAAAGGATGTTTGCATTTAAACTTTTTAAAACACTAACAGATTCTTGCCCTTAGAGGCTGTAGCAATTAATTTTCTCACACTGCATAAGAGTGTTTCCCCAAATATCTGCTAGCATAATATATTAAACAACTTTCTGAGGGGTTAAAAATACACAATTGTTTTTTAAATTTGCATTTCAAAATCACAAGTGAAGATGAGTATATTTTCCTATGTTCAAACAAACATGTATGTCTTTTTCTGTGAATAATTTTTTCATGTCTTGAAAAATCTATTTCTTCCTCCTCCCTCTACCTCTTTTCTTCCTTTTGTAGTTATTTCTCTCTCTCTCTCTCTCTCTCTCTCTCTCTCTCTCTCTCTCTCTCTCTCCTCTCCAAGAACTCTTGGAAACTAGCCTTTTTTATCTATCTTATATGCTGCAAATATTTTTTTCTGAGCCTTTTGCTTTTCAGTTTTGTTTATAGTAACTTTTCACCTAGAAATATTTAGTTTTTATAGTCAAATGTATTCATCCTCTGGCTTTTGTCTTATGCTTAGGAAGCCCTCCCTTACTTTAAGATTATAAACAAAGTTAGTAAACAAAAAAATGCTTCCTTGTTTTCTTCTAGTACTGGCATAGTTTTACTTTTCATCTTTATATTTTTGAACTATCTGGATTTTATTTTTGAATAAATGAGGTAGGAATACAAACTTAATTTTTTTCCATATGGCTAAGTGTCTCAACACAATTTATTTCCCCTCTAAATGGAAACTTTATCTTATACTAAGTATTCATATTTAGGACTATCTTAGACGTCTTAATTCTTTTCCTTTTATCTTTATCTCTTCACATACCAATAATAAACTGCTCATATTTCTTAACAGATGCTTTTTGTTTATTAGCATTTTATTTTTGTGTATTTATCAATATTTCTTTCTAACTATATATTATTTTTTATTACTAATCCTTCAGGTATAATGACAAAGGTACAGGGTGATAGGATACAACCATTTTTGTAGTGGGAACATTTTGACATTTGTGCTATTTTGAGTACGAATGTCAAAATAGTACAAATGGTCCCAAAATAGTACGAATGGTCTCAAAATAGTACAAATGGTCCCATTCAACGCTCAGCTGATTTTTATTATCTTTCAAACTCTGAATATTCCCTTAACTCTTAACACCCAGTTTATCTTTGTTTATCACCTTATGTCTCAACTCAAGAGCTTGAAACAAAAGTTAGTTTAATGACTATGGTGGGGTTAAGGGGAGTTGTGACAGGAAGTCCAGGTAGTGACTATAAGGAGATGGAAGCCAGTGAGGTGTCATCCATTGGTAGCAAAGTGGCCATGGGAGAGGCCCAGTACCCCAAGCTTATCAATTATGGGGACCACGGGAACAAAACTGTCAGGTAAAGCAAAGGATTGTTTGATTGTATCAGAAAAAAAATATCCAGACCTGACAAACAGGATCCTGTACCCAATTCAAACTCAACAGAGCAAGGAGTACTGGGCCCTCCGGCAAGTCCTAGACTTGAGTTCATTAAAAAATCCAAGGCAGCCCTAACCAGTTTGGCTCAGTGGATAGAGCATTGGCCTGCGGATTCAAGGGTCCCGGGTTCGATTCCGGTCAAGGGCATGTACCTTGGTTGCAGGCACATCCCCAGTAGTGGGTGTGCAGGAGGCAGCTGATCTATGTTTCTCTCTCATCGATGTTTCTAACTCTCTACCCCTCTCCCTTCCTCTCTGTAAAAAATCAATAAAATATATTTTTTTAAAAATCCAAGGCACACTTAAGGAAGGGAAAGGCTGGTTACCTTAAAGAGGACTGCTACAAAACCTCACCTCTGTGTCATGAGTCTTCCTCCAGTCTCCCCCAACAACACTTCCCACTGGTCCCATGAGTTTAGAGAGGACGTGGAGATCAGGATACCATGTGGAACCCATAGGCGATTTGTGTAGGTGATCCTGGAGATTTTGGACCAAGTCCATGCTCTTGCCCATATGAAAAGCTCCCGATTTGCTCCTAGGCTCCCAAAGTGCTCATGGTCAGAGGGTGATCTGCCAGGGCCCACGTGTGAGGATGCTAACACCAAATGGATTCCAGATCTGCCACTTACTAGCTGTGTTACCCTAGGCGGGTACTTAATTTCTCTAAGTCTCAGTTTCCGGTTTTGTAAATAAATTTTACAAAATCCATAGGTTTACTTCCTAGGGTTGTGGGGATTAATTGAGCAAGAAGGTATCATGTAATTTAAGCATAAGCTGGCACATAGTAAGTCCTCAATAAATGTTCGGGTTTGTCATTATTATTGCAATCGTTGTTTAAAGACCAGGATTCCACAGAGTGCAAACAGTAAATAACTTTATTCCCCACCCCCTACTGCCCATTCAAACCCACTCTGTGAGGCTAGCATTTCCCTGCTCCTTGGGTGAAATCTCAGGCAGGTCCTAGGACACCCCCTGTCACTCCTGGGTACTAAAAAGCTCTCCGTCGTATGTAGTATCAGAACCATGACATTTCAGTTACTAAAATATCCAGTTCTGTGTAAAAATCTTGATCTGGATTTGATTTTCCCTGTCCTTCATGCCAGCCTCGATTCATTAGCGTTATCTCTAGGGGTCAGGGGCGCTGACCCCCACATGTGACTTTTGGCTTCAACCAGTGGCAGACGGAAAACCACGGATCAGAACAGTATTTTCCATCCGCGGTTGATTATACACAACTGGGAACGCAAAAAATCGTTTTCCATCTCTGCTTGGTTGAATAGGCGGATGCCAAGGGCGGAAGGTAAAGTTTAGCCGTGTGGGGATCAGTGCCCCTAACCCCACATTGTTCAGGTTTAAATGTCTGTAAGTCTGCAACGGGCAAAGGGGTGAGCTCGGCCTGCACTTGCTCACCTTCGTCCTCCACTTCCCACCCTCGCCACCAGAGTAGATTTTCCTTGGCTGACGCTGGTTTTGGAGTTCTCTGGAGATAACACTGACGTTCTCTCATGGGGTGTCTTTAGTCCCTTGGAGACCCTCATTTGGGGACATACTAGCAACACCTGTGGGGTGGGCACGGGCAAGGTCTCTCTTGGGCTGGTCACTTACAAGCCCTGCTGACCTCCCACCCCAAGTTCCTGCTGAGAGTCCTGTGCTTCTGGTGTCAGGTCCCTTTTAAATGACTGTCAGGCCTGCCCCTCCCACATGTCCATCCTGTCCATGGAGATCACATACCTCTGTCCTGCTGACCAGTGAAGGCCGCTGTCTTTGTTCTGCCCACAAACTGCAAGCCCCAGGCCTGTAGGTGAGATGTCATGCATCAGATACCAGACCCTGTGACCCCAGGGGACAAAAGGCTAACTCTCCTTAATGCCCCTCTCATTCGTTTGGGGTCAGGGAAATAAACACTCCTGTCCTCTTCCCTTTCCAATGCCCTTCCAAAGATGCCCACCCTCCTGCCTCTTTAACCTCAGGGGCAAAACCTGTCCTTAACCACCCCCTTTGCACACCCTCCAGAAGTCAGTTAACAACTCACTTTGGAATGTGGGAATTCTTGCTAATACTGTTTTGTTCTCAGCTGAAACTCAGGCAGAAACACTTGCTTTTAAACATCCTGTTGTGTTATTTGTGTCATCAGGGTTGTTATGGGATTTAAATGAAAAAAAAAAAAAAAAAGCATGTAAAATGGTGTCTGGCACATAAATGCTATTATTTAACAAACATTTACATGGCATTACTTAGGTAATATAAGTATTTTATAAGTAACAACTCATTTAATCTTCAAAGCAACACTATCATCCTCATTTTATAAATTTAAAAAACTGAGGCACAGAGAGGTTACATATCTTGCCCAATATTAAATAGCTGGTAAATGATGAAGCTGGGATTCGAATTCAGACAGTCTGGCTCCAGGAGTCATGCTGTTAACTACTATGCTATTTCCAATTCCTAATAATAGCTATTGTTATCATCGTCATAATGATTATTCGACATGCATGGGAGCAGGCTTGGGTAAGCCGCAAGGCCAAATAAGTTTCACGAGCAAGCTGCTCGAATGCAGTAAAGTTTGACTTCATCCACTTAATGCGCTAACACTCTCTAGGCCAGAGCCAACGCTAGCTTGGTTTTCCCCCAACAAAGTATTGACAGAGAATGAGTACACATGGATCTGATTAATAGATAGCTGTATTCAGTGTTAACAGCACTGTATTCCAGAAATTGATTTCAGCTTTATGGATCCTGAACAATACTGGATATCAACGAACAATAGTGAGGATGAGGATTTCTCCTTCACATTTCCCTCATCGTAAGAGGAGAATTGGCCTGGATCAGGATTGGCAGATACTTCAGTTGGCCTGATGACCAGGAACTTGGAAAGAGCAAGTTTCTTTTAAAAAAGAGACATATAGATTCTGTCAATGAATTAATTATAGCAGAAATAGGAGATCAACCATCATCATGGTGGAGCCCAGGAGTAAAGAACATCAATCATTAGACATGTTCCTTTGTCCTGAACAGCATCCCACTGGGTGTGGCTGACTCCTCTCCTCTTGACTTCCTGTGTATCTTCATAATCAATTAATATCACTAATGTAACTTGAACATGCTCTTATGTCTTGCAATCAAAAGAACTTAATACAATCATATTACCCTAAAATAAGATAATTTAATGTTTCTCATTTCTGTTTCTTGTCTAAGGCATTAGCCAGAAATTTCAGAATATGACTAAATAATGGTGGTAATAGTAAGAATCCTTTTCTTGTTCCTGATATTAATGATGATGCCCCTAGAGTATTTTTAGTATACTCTATTCCTTTAAGAATTTGATAAAAGCTAACTCTAGAAAAATACACAGGCCCACAAAATTTGTTTAAAGTTTTCAGAAGCTCAAGAAACATGGACCACATAGAAGTTTTTGTGAATCCCATTAAGTATGAGGTTGGCTATTAGTTTAAGATAATTTTTTTTTACCATATTAATAAAGATTCTTGACCTGGTTTGGTTCAGTAGATAGAATATTGGTCTCCAGACCAAAGGGTCCTGGGTTCAATTCCAGCCAAGGGCATATGCCCAGGTTTTAGGCTCAATCCCCAGTAGGAGGCATGCAGGAGGCAGCTGATCAATGATTCTCTCTCATCATTGATGTTTCTATCTCTCTCTCCCTCTCCCTTCCTCTCTGAAATCAATAAAAATATATTTTAAAAATATGAATGTCATAAAATATATTTTATAATCTATATATTTATATATTTTCTCTCTTTATCCTTACCAATGCTGAGTTACATTAATATGCTTACCACTATCAAACTATCCTTGCATTTCTGGAATAAATTTTACTTGGATTTAATGTATGATTGTTTTACTATTCTGTAAGATTTAATTTACTGGGGTTATATTTATGACTTGGCATTTGAATTTACTAAAAGAATTATAATGCATGCTAGAAATATTTTTGAATACAAAGAACTGTAAGGAAAATTACTTGTTAGTTAAACCTCAGTCAGCAAAAAAATACTACCAATCAAAGCATCTGTTTTCTAAGTATTCTGACAAAGATTAAGGAATCCCAAGTGAAGAAAGTTACAGAGCTGAAAGGAGGAGCTGATCAAACCCACTCATTTACAGATTAGGAAGGCAGTTGCTCAGAGGGGTTAAGTGACTGGTGGAAAATAACACTGCTTAATAGTGACAGGCATTGGTCCTGCAAGCAGGTTGGATAAGCCAGTTGTTGAGGCTGGAAGAGAAAATCGAGGGAGACTTGTCACATTTCCAGTGGAACATAACTAACTCTGTAAGAGTGAGAGGAGCGACTACATTTGTTTCTGAAACAGTGAAAGTTTCACAAAGAAATGATGTAAGCATTTTAGTAAAGACATTATTGTCATCTTAAAGGGATTAAAAACATTACTTGGCTTGATTTCCCCATATATTTTCATTCCAACTGTCTCACTTTCTCTCTACGTATAGAGACATACATACAATTCTCCTCAGCACCCACCAGGGAAGCCTTCCTGCCAAGAATGGGCTATAAGCCTTACCAGTAGGGATGGAGGAGACACAGAACAAAGGGAAGGGGCTTTGAGGACATATATTTCAGAAAGTTGTCAACTTTTAAAGCTGTCTGGAACTATACCAACACATATGGAGGACCCAGAAAAAGTAGGGGCTTCATTTGCTTGCTGTTTGAGCAAGTTCAAGCTGCTCATCTATAAGGTCTCATACAGGTCCCCTCCCTTTAACCTCATTAGCACAGAGTCACTGGAGCCTTGCAGAGCAGGGAGCATGATGCCTGGTGCCCAGCCATGTACCTGACTCCACGTGTGGCAAAGGGCTGACCTTCAAGGGCTGTGACAATAGAACTGAAACATCTGCCCTGTTTGGATAAGTCAGTGAGAAACTCAGCCAAACTGGTTGTTTGGTGTCACATAGCAAAACAATCAGCTAGATGTCTGATTCTTTTCTCCCGATTGCTGTGTTGACACTGTCTCATATTCTAATCTGATGGCACATTTTATTGAAGCCTTGCTACAAAGAACACCCTTTAAAAAACATTAACCCTTTAAGGGGCTGTTATATTTACTATTTATATGACTCTCCAAACACTCTGGTAGTGGATAGAGCAGCCAATATTATCCTAATTTAATAAAAGATAAAACTGAAGCCCGCAATGCAACACTGCCCTGCTTAATTAGCATTTCATTTCTACAAATGAGTACTTTCTAGAGAGAAAGTTGTATATGTTAGGGTTTAAACATTTTAAATACTTCCAAGTATTTGAGGAATACAGGAGTATTCAATAAATAAGTGTTTTGTAAGTTATAAATATAGTTTGATGAGGAAATTTCTTTTAAAATATATTTTTATTGATTTCAGAAGAAGCGGGGGGCGGGGGGGAGAGAAACATCAATGATGAGAGAGAATCATTGATTGGCTGCCTCCTGCACACCCCCTACTGGGGATCGAGTTTGTAACCCGGGCATGTACCCTGACCCGGAATCAAACCCTGATCTCCCGGTTCATAGGTCGATGCTCAACCACAGCTATGCGGGCCAGGCTTTAATAGATTCTTTTTATCAAATTAAGAACATATCCTTCTGTTTCTAGTTTGCTAGACTTTCTTTCGCCATGAATGGGTTTAGATTTAGAAGGAAACTTTTAATCTATCTCCTCCATTTCGAGTCTAGAGTACACATAAACTACTCTGCAGTTGAGATGACATTATTAAGACCAAAACAAAACAAAAAACATTCTCATGGGAGGTCTGCTATATCCTATTTCCCCACTCAGTTTCCTGCAAAATGGGGATGATGATAATAGTAATTACCACAGGTTAAAATAAGTTATATAAACTATTTTCGCAGTGCTTGATGGAAGTAAGCATTTTATAAATGTTAGCTATTATTACTTTTTTTTTTTTTCAGGCGAAGAAAACAAGGCAGGGAGAGAGTGAGTGACTGCCAGTGATGAACTTGATACTGGAAACCAGATCTCTTGACTCTCACCTCCTGGCTCCTTTTCTTACATCATTTTGCCTCAAGAGAGGATTCAGTCACCTTTTAGTAGTTCTCCATCAGTAAGTCTCTTCATCACACTAAAGGTTTTCAAAAGATTATAAAACAATGCTTACAAAGTGTTTTGACTAGAAAGGCTCTTCTATAGATAATTCTAAGTAGTCAGTGTTTTTAGTGTGCATGCTTCCTTAAGTATGTCTCAGAATAATAGAATTATTTGAGAAAGGATTTTTTGCCAAGTTTTTTCCTTAGCTAGATCCTTCTTACAAGTTAAGACAACCACTTCACTCATGATTGCCATGCAAAGAATCTTGTCTTCAATCAGCTCATTAAGGTAACTCTGCAAAGATAGTGTTTTTATAAAAGGCACGTTGCCAGCTCCCTCAAACATAACTTTGCAAATGGACAGCAAGAAAAACATGGCAAATCACTTCCATATGGCTCTAGGCAATGAGAAATTCTTTTGATTAACAACACATTCAGTACAATAAAATAACTTCCAAATCTGCCAGAGAGACACTAACTTATCGGCTCCATCTATTTTCTGTTTGATTCTGCATTGTTTTGACTCTCCAAAAAGCCTCCTAAACTCCCAATTGCTTCATTTTTAAACAGTAATAGCCTCTTTCAAGGCAATCACCTGTTCCTGTTTGTCAGCCCCATCAAGCAAATAGCTGCCCTTAAACTTATTTTAGAACCAGCTGCTTTACACATATGCTTCAAAATTTCAAGGGACGGTTTTCACAGACTCATCAGTTGATAAAGTCATTAACATGTCATCTGCATATGCAAGTACTAGTTTAAACATCCAAACTATTTCCTTCCACACCTGTCTAAAGAGTAAACCAAGCAAGTTAGTGCACATCATAAATTCTCATCAAAGGGCTTTTAATTAATACGTAAAGGACAAAATGGGCACCCTGGCCTTGATGTTTTCATTATCTGGATCCCTTCATTCCTCCCCGACAAAAACTAATCACAGCATTTCGCACTCTTGACAAATTGAAAAGGTGTGACATAAGCCTGTGCAACTTTAAGCAACATGTCCTCACCCATCAAGAGCTATTTTTTTCTTTACACATAAAAATCCAACTGTCTTACTCTGTGTGTTTTACAGTTTCTCTTGGTAGAACAAAACCATCTGCCACCTCTGTCCCTAACGCCTGGAATGAGTCAAATCATCTTCCTTGCACACATTGTTAATCTCACGGTAATCCCTGCTAATCATTCTGTAATCAGCACTCGGAGGGGCTGAAGGTCCTTGATTCTTAATCACGATATTTTAATCATCTTTCTTGTGAGATGGCAGTTGGTAATCCCTGAATCTTGGGTTTATTTCTTCTCAACTTCCTAATTATTCCCTAGGACAAAGAACAGAAGCCCTCTAAATATAACAAGCTAGATCTCTCTGGGTAGAGCTGGTGGTGGGGGACATGACAGTCCTATGGTGGTGTTTTGATGACTGTTTCAACATTATTTTCAATTTGGGATACTGAAGACAGCTCCTTAATTTTATTTTAGTTCCTTATTTTCCTTTACTTCCGTATTCTTTTCTTAATCTCTTCTTTGTTTTTTACTTCAGAAAATTTTTTCATGAGTAGCAATTTACATTTCCTCTCTGCATCCTTAAGAGGTTTTGGTTTCTGATTTGCATAATTTCCTCTTTTATTCTTTCTCAATTGGGGAAATTCACCTATATTCATAGTTTGCTGAGAGCTTATATCATGTATGGCTAGTGAGATTGGTCTAATGCTTTTTCTGCATCTATAAGTATGATCATATGCTTTCTTTTCATGGATTCCATAAATTGATTTTTGTCTTTTTTTTGGGTAATATTCTTACTCTTTTACATAACTTTACAATTTCTTTCTTTTTTTCTTTTCTTTCCCCCCCCCCCCTGAAAGAAATGGAGGGAACTCATATTATACCTCAGAGGCTTGCTGTCTTGTTAAATAATTGAATATTATTTTCATTCTTAATATTTTAAGAATGTGTTATTCTTTAAGATAATGTGTTATTTTTTCATCTCACGATGTCTTTCTTGGCCACTTATCATAAAGTCTAGTCTTATTCTTAATTTTCATTTATTTAATTTTTTAATATTTTTGAGGACTACTATGTACTAGACATGAAAACTCATTCACCATTTATTCTAAGGCTCTATATCAGCTAAATACCTAAATACCTCCGGCCCAGGATCAGAGTT
>NW_005358649.1:2928008-2976028 GCF_000412655.1 Myotis brandtii
TATATATATATATTGATTTCAGAGAAGAAGGGAGAGGGAGTGAGAGACAGAAACATCAATGATGAGAGAGAATCATTGACTGGCTGCCTCCTGCATGCCCCCAACTGGGGATCAAGCCTGCAACCTGGGTATGTGCCCTGACCAGGAGTTGAGCAGTGACCTCTTGGTTCAAAGGTTGATGCTCAACCACTGAGCCAAGCCAGCTGGGCTAATTTTTTTGTTTGTTTTTCTTCTAAATCCTCACCCAAGGATATATTTTTTTTTTTACTGATGCTTAGAGAGAGTGGAAATGAGGGAGGAGTAGGAGAGAAAGAGAGATGAACATTGATGTGAGAGAGTCACATTGATTGGTTGCCTCCCTTACACCCCGACCAGGGCCAGGGATTGAGCCTGCAACCGAGGGTGTACCCTTGACCAAGAATCAAACCTGAGACCCTTCAGTCCATGGGCTGGCACTCTAACCACTGAGCAACCAGCCAGGGCAGCTTTCCCAGTCTTGTGTTCTACTGTTCCCACCAGCCCCTACTAATAGGCAACTTGTCCAGAGGATATCCCACTTCTTGCCTTTATCTATGCTTTTCATGTACTTGTATACTCACCAGTAAGGCTGCCTTCCCTCCTTAAGACATCTCAAGTCTACTTATACCTTGGAACCTTTTCTTGACTCTCCTGTTCAATTAGTTTAGATGTTCTTGCAATTTTCAAACCAACTTCCCCTAATAGCCATTTAAAAATTTTCTATTGATCTCCACAGTGTAGGACTTATTGAAAGGTCTTCATAATAGGCTTCTGTAATTAATTAATTTTAAAAGGCACCTTAATGGGAAAAGCCTCATTCCAGTTAAATTGGGACCCGTTAGTTACTTTGGTAATGACACATAACTATCAAATGCCATATGGAATCTACTGCGAACAGTATTTCTCTGTGAGTTCTTTTTTTTTTAATGTCAGAATAATTAAAAAGAATTTTTGCTTGAGGAACCCATTATGAATGACTTCTCTGTGTTTCACCATATTTCTGAGGAAAATTTGTCTTAAAAAATTGATTCAGTACTGGGGGAGGTTCTGCATGCCTTTTTGCTGACTTTCCACGTCTCAAAATAATGATCTTCACAGTGGGGAATAGCAAAGAATCTAATGGCAGAGTTACAATGGTAATAGTTTTCTAAAAAGCACTTCTTCTTCCAATATCTAAAATGAAGTTTTTCAATATTTTAAAGCTGAGGTATAATTTTTTTTCAGTTGATCAGCATGGTTAGGTTCTCTTCTCTTTCTCTCCCCTGAGGTATAATTTTTAAAGAAACCATATTTCCTTAGTAAATATAGTTTTTATATATAATATTGCTTTTCAAGTACATACAAAGATTACATTTTCTTAATATAGTTTTGAAATGTTTATAAGGGAAAAAGAATTATATGAAATATGCTCAAAACCCTTTCTATTTTGCCTTTTATTTTTTTAATAATCCTTACTCAAGGCTATTTTTCCATTGATTTTTTTTAGAGAGAGTGGAAGGGGAAAGGAGAGACACATCGATTGGTTGCCGCCCCCATCCCCCGACCAGGGGCGGGAGCATGCAACCAAGGTACAAGCCCTTGACCGGAATCAAACCTGAGACCCTTCAGTCCACAGGCTGACACTCTATCCATTAAGCCAAACCCACTAGTGCTGTTTTGCCATATTTTGATGGCACTACATGGGTGAGTTAAAATTTGTGACAATGTGAGTGTTGTGCCAACATTGCTATTGTACACCTGTTTCCTAAATTTTATTAAAATAAAATTTTCAGTGAGGAATGAGTTAAGAAGGAAGCTCTTTAAGATAAAATGACCAACAAATATATATATATATATATATATACACTATGTAAATGTGACTACAGTCATAACTTCAGCTGACTTCAACAATATCACCAATTTTATCCCAAGATTAGCCAGGGAGGTATCTTTGTATTGCCTGCAGTATTATCTATAATAATAAAAGTGTAATATGCTAATTAGACCGGACAGCTGAACAACATTCTGGATATCATTCTGGTCGTCCTTCCGGACGGAGCCACCATGGTGCGGGCCAAGGCAGAGGCGGTTAGGGGCAATCAGGCTTGGTTAGGGGCGATCAGATAGGCAGGTGAGTGGTTAGGGGTGATCAGGCAGGCAGGCAGAGTAGTTAGGGGAATTAGGCAGGCATGCAGAGTGGTTAGGGGCGATCAGGCAGGCAGGCGAGCAGTTAGGAGCTAGTGGTCCCAGATTGCAAGAGGGATGTCTGACTGCTGGTTTAGGCCCAATCCCACAGGAGTCCCGGATTGTGAGAGGGTGCAGGCCGGGCTGAGGGTCCCCCCCCCCTCCCATGCACGAATTTCGTGCACCGGGCCTCTAGTTTTCAATAAAAAATAATAATAGCTACATTCACTTTTTGTCACCAACTGTGTCCTAGGCATGACTCCAAGCACTTATAGTATCACCTAACTCACAACAAACCAGCAAGAAAGCTATTTATATTAGGATGAGTTTCAATTGTGAGTTAACAGAAACCTAAAATAACAATGTCTTAAACAAGAGAGAATTTATTTCTCTCATGTAAAAGATCAGAGGTAGGCAGTCTAGAGAGGGTTTCATAGTTCTGCTTCACAAAGTCCTTAGGGACCCAAGCTCTTTCTCCCTTATAATCAGCCACTAACTAGCTGCAATGCCTAGAGAGAAACAGGATGAAGAAAAAGGGGCCAGAGGAAATGTACCAGCTTCCTTAGGAAGATTTCTACTACATGAAATTTGACTTAGAGCTCATTGTCCAGAATTTAGTCACATAAACACATCTGGGTGGATGGCCATGTGCCCAGCTAAAAATCTGGGGACCTAAAACATGGAGAAAGGAATACAAGCTATGGGGGGGGGGGGGGGGCCTTCTCTGCCACAATATTATTAGCTCTATTTTATAGATAAGAAATATGGGCCTCAGAACTATTAAGTAATTTACCCAAAGTCATCTGATTAATTAATGTTTTAGAGAAGATTTAAACCCAGGTCTGCCCATCTCAAAGTTGTATGCTTTGGGAGCAGAAGCAAAGAGGGTGGGGTGAGGTGGTAGTAATTTTTTTTACAAGCCTAGTGACATTACCTTAAACATTGTCTCAGTTAGTTCTTGCCATGTAACAAACCACACCAACATTAAACAATAAGCATTTATTTAGCACAGGAGTCTGTAGGTTGGCTTAGCAGATCTGCCGACCTGAGGCAGCCTTGGCTTTGAGGTTGGCAGGGAGCCGATCTAGAATAGACTTGGCTGTGACAACTTGACATTGCTTCACATAACCTCTCATCCTCCAGCAGGCTAGCCTGGGCTCATTCTTGTGGCATGCCAGAAGTTTAAGAACAGAAACATACAAGGCTTTTTGAAGCATAGATTCAAAATTGGCTCAGTGTCATTTCCACTCCATTCTATTAGTCAAAGTAAATAATAAGACCAGCCTAGATTCAATGAGTGGGGGAAAAGACTCCATCTCTTGATGAACTACAAGTCACATTGCAAAGAGCATGGACACAACACCACTAATTGGGGCAGGGGGATTGAACCTGCAACCCAGGCACATGCCTTTGACTGGGAATCAAACCCATGACCCTCTAGTGTGCAGGCCAGAGCTCTAACCACTGAGCAACTGTCAGAAAGCTTAAGTGTCAAGGCAGAGAGGGTCTTTGCGCTGTCAGTTTTAATGGAAGGAATTCCATTTGTGAAATGTGTGTGTGTGTGTGTGTGTGTGTGTGTGTGAGAGAGAGAGAGAGAGAGAGAGAGAGAGAGAGAGGGAGAGAGAGAGGGAGAGAGGGAGGGAGAGCAGGGAGTTACTGTGGTGGCTCATTCCTATAGCTGAGCTGTTGGCTGGGCTGGTTTTCCTTTAACTTTGACTGACATTTGACTCTGTTGCCTCTTCAGAATAAGGTCTTTTATAATTTCCTCCCTTTCCCCTGCATGATTTCTGACCATCATTGGGTGAAGCAGAATTACTCCTAATGGGTTTTTGATTTTCTTTGGAGCCCCCATTTTTAGCAAGCACACAAAAAAACTATTCATTCGCATCGCTACCTTGCACTAAACCTTCTTTGTTAAGTTAAATTCTACAGGCTGGGCAGCATAAACATTGAAGAAAAAAAATTCATTGTACCGCCAGTTCTAAGAATCTGGCACCAAGCAGTCCTCTAAGGTTTGTTTAAATAAGAAATGTATTAAAAGAGACACATTTTTCACAGAGACGATGGCCTTGGCCACAGAAGTCACAGAGTTGAGTCCTGGTCATTGCAGGAATATTAAGGAGCCTGTCAGCGAAGCTCTCCTCCGGGGAACAGCCAATGGGAGATTGCCCCACTGTGGAAGTTCCACATCTTTTAGTTTCCCTAAGGGTAGCTTCAGCCCTTTCAGGCTCAGCACATGTCACTATGTGAGGAGAGAGTCAGAAAAAAAGCAGCTGGAAGTGAAAATAATTTGCTTTAAAGACTCTGTGAAATCATGCTATTCAGTGACTTTCAATCAAGTTGGTCTTAATTTTCTAGCCACTTCGCTTCTAATTCATTAAGGACTGCACTGGGCAGAGTGGGGCCAGGATGTTGTTTCCTCGCGTGGCACAGCCGTGACTTTGTCAGTCTTCCTTTCCCCCATCTTAGCTGCTATCCTGAGCAAGGGAGCATCCCCGAAAGGAGTCACTCACACACGTTTGTGTCATTCCACAATGACAGGATTATTAGGGGCGACCTCTCCAACACAGGTTACACCCAGAGATGACGGGGAGCTTATTCGATAGAAGCGAGCAGAGTGAGCATCTGGTGCCAAGTCCCAGTCACTGGCGGCGTCCGCAGATGGAGAGGCGAGTGTTGGTCCCAAGCTCGGCAGCTGCAGTGGCGGCCCGTCCAGTGGAGTGGGAGTCCAGCAGGTCTCCGAGCGTGACCCGTGGTACAGCCAAGCTCCAGCAATGGGTGGTTGGAGCTCTGAGTTCTTATAGCCCACAAGGGGCAGAGGTCACTCCTTATCCGAGTGTCCAAACTTGTGGTTTGGGGTGTTCTGAGCCTCTCCCAAGGGCGCTCCCATTATACACCACTACTTCAGTCTTGACGTGGCACTTGACATAACTGTCATGGCTGACCGTGGCTCCATGCTGCATTGTCAAAGGTGTCCAGAAAGTCCGCTCTGCCCTTGCTCTAAAGAACTGCCCACTCCCAGCTTCTTCCTCTCCTGCTCACACCTCTGTTCATTCCCACCGTGCTGCAAGTCGATGCTCAGGTGTTGATTTAATCATAGACTTTATTATTATACTTCATATTTTGTTCTGAAGCATTCATAGACTTATAGGATGATTAGTGCTAAAAGGGTCATTCATTCATTCATTCATTCATTCATATATTATTCATATATTTGTGTTTTGTGTCAAGCATCGCCCCAGGCCCTCAGTAACTTTCAATCTATTTTTTTGCGGGGGGAGGTGGGGGGTGGTATGGGGTTGATATGCAGAGAAGTCATTATAACCCAATCGAATAAATTCTATAAATGGAAGTGTAAGCAGAGTACAGCGGAAGCGTAGAAGTAGGTTGTCACTCTGTTGGGAAGGAGACTGTGAAGGCTTCCCGAAGCGGGCAGTGGGCAGATCATAATTCAGAAAACAGGTGTAGGAATGCTGTTTCCCTTGGAGAACAATGTGTGCAAAGACAGGGAGAAGTGGACAGACCACAGGAGCTGAGTATTGCTGCAGGGAAGCCACTGCCAATGGCTCTGAAATGGTGGGATAACATCTTGACAGACCTTGAATGCCTTGCAAGGCGATTTAAATTTTAAATTAGTGGCAATGAAAACAAATCATGGAAGATTGTTAGTGGGTATTTTATGTTGGAATGATCACTCTGGAACTAAGGGGTACAAATGGGGTAGGGGAAGGAAGCAGTGAGATTCAAGTCGAGAACATCTAAAAGAGGCGAATCCAAGAGCCCAGGCAACAATAATAAGGTCTGGGCCAGGACAGTGACTCTGGGCAAAAAGCGGAGAGATGTTTAGGACTGAAAGATAAACTGGGTGGGGAGAGGGAAGAATCTAAAGTGAAACTAGATTTCTCTGGCTTTATTGATTGGATGGATGGTTGTAACTTTCACGTGGGAAATCTGCATTTTAGGGCTGAATGAAATAATGAGCTCAGTTTTGTGCTTCTTGGGTTTGGGCCGGAGATATGGAGGACAACTGAAGTGGAAGGTCAAGGACAGGGTTGTGGGTAGTCCACATTTAAGAATATTGTTAGAGCTTATCTCCTCAACTATGCAGAGATTTTAGGTCCTGCCGTAGGTGGTTTAGAAGATCTGGGTGAGGCCTATGAATCTGTTTTTAAAAAGCTCCTCAGGAAATTCAGATAAGCAGCTACAGCTAAGAACCACAGATTAAATCCCACTGGACTCCTAGGCCTAGCTGGGGCCTGAGGTCCAGGGTGGGGGTAGGATGAGGTGCAATGACTTTCCCAAGGTCACAGAGCTCCCTGAACGCTGTGAGGCTCAGATTCCCAACCCACCGTCCTTTCTCCTCTGCTGCGCTCAACTTCAGGAGATCCCTTTGTCTTGTTGAGACTTTAAAACCACTGGGATGGTCTGCACTTCTTTCTTCTGTTTGTAACATGCAATCAGTTATAATAGCATAGCTGACTGAGCAGTGAATCTTGGAGGCTGAGGGAGAGATGTCGTTCACAAGTTCATGTCACTGGTTTTCTAACAATTCTATCTTGTATAGCAACCTCGTCAGCAAGTGAAAACTTACTAGTAGGTCAGTCTTATTATTCCACTAGCAGCTTTTTGTAGAATCTGGTCTTTGATCTATTATTTTATACTAAAGGCCTGCTGCATGAATTTGTGCACCAGTGGGGTCCCTCAACCTAGACTGCGGGATTGAGCTGAAGCTGGCTCTCCGACATCCCCTGAGGGGTCCCAGATTGCGAGAGGGTGCAGGCCAGGCCGAGGGACCCTACTGGTGCACAATCAGGGCCAGGGAGGGACGTGGGAGGTTGGCCAGATGGGAAGGGACCATGGGAGGGCTCTAGGGCATGTCCAGCCCAGCTTGCATCTTGCTCAGTCCTGATTGGCTGGACCCCAGCAGGAAGCTAACCTACCGGTCGGAGTACCTGCCCCCTGGTGGTCAGTGCACGTCTTAGCGAGCAGTTGAGCGGCCTTAGCATATCATTAGCGTATTGCGCTTTGATTGAATGGATGACCAGACACTTAGCATATTAGGCTTTTATTATATGAGAATCATTGATCAGCTGCCACCTGCACGCCCCCTACTGTAGATCGAGCCTGCAACCCAGGCACGTGCCCTTGACCGGAATCAAACACTGGACCCTTCAGTCCACAGGCTGATGCTCTATCCACTGAGCCAAAGCAAGTAGGGCTGCTTCTATTTTTGTGGGGGAAGCTCAATTGGAGAAAAATAGGCCCCAAATCTACAAGCTTTCTTACAAGAATTTATGGATGCCCAACTGGTGTGGCTCAGTGGTTGAGCATCAACCTATAACTAGGAGGTCATGATTGGATTCCCAGTCAGGGCACACGCACGGGTTAACGAATGCTCACTTCTCCGTTCCCCATGCTTTGTGTTTCTGACCCCACAAACCTTACATTGAGATGGCAGTGTCACAAGGTAGTAGGACTTCTGCCAACCTGTACCTCAGAATGACTGTTGTGATCACAGCCCTTCTGCTGACCAGTATAGAAAACGCAGTGCTAATAAGAAAAGAAAACCCAAAACTATGTTTTTAATCCTAATGAGAAGGACACTTGTTTGATTCCTCTTGTAAGGACACTTGAAGAAATATATTTACTAATAAAGACAACCAACATTCTGCTTCTACTTAAAAAAAATGTCTTTACTGATTTTTTAGACAGAGAAGAAGGGAGAGGGATAGAGAAATAGAAACATCGATTGGCTGCCTCCTGTATGTCCCCAACTGGGGATCAAGCTCACAACCCAGGCATATGCCCTGACCAGGAATCAAGCCAGTGACCTCTTGATTCATGGGTTGACACTCAACCACTGAACCACACCAGCCGGGTCTGCTTCTGCTTTTATTAGCATTTGTTTGATACGGAATTTACTTCAGGCCATGAATTTTTGTTTCTTCTGGAATAGCTTTTTCTTCTGTGCAATCTCCCCTTCTACTTTAGGAACAACCTTTCCTTTCTTTTCTTTCCTTTTCTTTTCTTTCTTTTTTTGGAACAATCTCTTCACTTTCACTAAGGTCATCTCAGTGTGCAGGCAGACCTCAGGTATGGGTTCATCTGCCCATGAGCTCTGTGAGTTCTGCACTGCTTGTTGGGAGCTTTGTTCACCTGGATGTGCTCAATGACTAGAGAATCTACATCTACACCCTTAAGTCCAGCATGATTCTCTGCATTTTGAAGCACGTGCAGCAAAAATTCAGCACTCTTTTTTTGTGTCACCCATCCTGCATGCATCCCCACTGTTTGGCCTGGGCACACCTACCAACTCCACCACTGTAACGAGGGAATGGCACACTTTGCTTCTGGAAAGTGACGTCCTTTGGGTACTTGGTGGCTTTTGGGATATGCCTATCCTTGATGGCCTGGGTAGTTTCATGAGTGTTTGTAAAGTGAACACGAAGATTTGAACCTCTTGATTTGCATGTTTGTGGGGTTTTCTGGGTCAAGTGAATAGCAAACTATTTTCAGAGGTCGCCTCAGGTGGCTTACGGGAAGAGCAGAAAACCCAAAACTGTTGTTTTAAGCCACTGGGCTTAAGGGTGATTTGTTTACAGCAGCATAATTTAGCTTCATCTGACTAATGGACTGATCAATAGGAAATATGCACCGAAAGCAGGCATCTCCTTACACAAACCCTGAGGTGTCAGTAAACTCAGTGACTAAAGGGTAAGATCTCTGCAGGCTTGAGGAGGCATAGGCGGCAAATCTGGTCAACTGGAATAGCAGGACGCGGACTGGATGGAGTTCAGCAGAGAAACAGGGTCATGCACTTGGAGTTGAAAAGTGAACATATTCGAAGGCAAGGTGCCAACCACTCAAAGGCAGTTGGCTGGAAAATTGAAAATATAGCTTTAGTGGATAGCCAGTTGACTGAGAGGAATTGCCACAACTCTGCAGTTCTGTTGATTAAAAAAAAAAAAATGCAAGCAGGGAACTGTGGCAAATGAAAAGCATGTCTAGATCATGAGGTAATTGCTACACTGCGCTGCACGGATCAGAGCGGAAACAGAGGGGCCGGCTCTGGTCTCCATAGTTCAATGGGATTGAGAGAATGTGGAGAGTTCAGAGCAACAGCCACATAGTCAGGCAGTGACCAGCCAAGAAGGGCGGCCGGACCTGGGGTGATTTGCCCTCCACGGGAGAAGCTTCAGGGTGATTTAAGGAGCATCGGCCTTGGACTTCAGAAGAGACTCCGCATGGAGGATGATGGCTGCTTTTACTCTGTTGCCAAGAGCACCAAAAAAATGGGTTTATTCAAGTTAAACGAAAGGAAGGGTTGTTTGACACCGAACAGGGTTAGAGATTTCTCTCTGGAGGACTCTACAAAGGTCAGTGTCCTTTTCTATGTAATGGGTTCGCTGGGTCCTTCCTGAAGTTAGGGGTGGAAGGTTCTCGGTCTCCTTCCTGCCCTGACCTTGATGATGGACGATGACCACTCTGGACACACTCCATGGCGTGCTATCATTTTGCATAACTCCCAGCATCCTCCTGGCTGCTGTATGCCTTTCTTCCCTCTCAACAAAACATATCAGAAAACAAGGGGCCAGCAAAGAAGGGCTAACCTCAAATCCTCTTTTAAAAACAAGGTAAATGTTTTGAAAATGTCAATATTTTAGCTGTGCTTTGTAAAAACAGCTGGTGGTGTGATCATTCAACATTTAATGAACATGTAATTATTGAGTGAGGGAGGTGTGGGCGTATTGGGGGTGTCTAAAGCTAAATCAACATGCAGTTCCAATTCAGTGTGATAAATGCTATCGGACGGGACATGTGATAGTTGTGAGACTAGCAAGAGAGCTGATGAGCTCGTACCTGGAGGCTCAGGGAAGTCACGTGCAAGCTGAGTGCCACAGGGTGAGCAGAAGAAAGCCGGCTGTCAGAGGAGCGGAGACCAGAGGCAGGAGGGGTGTGGGTGAAGGCGCGGAGGCTGGAAGCAGACACAGGAATAAAGAAATGGGGAGATGTTCACGTACAGCATGGGGGCCGAGGTGAACAGGTGATGGCAGGAGACAAGGTTGGGATGCAGGAGGAAGGACACTCGGCTCTCATCAGTCATATTAACAGTGGTTCTCCACCTTCTGGCCCTTTAAATACAGTTCCTCATGTTGTGACCCAACCATAAAATTATTTTCGTTGCTACTTCATAACTGTAATGTTGCTACTGTTATGAATCATAATGTAAATATCTGATGTGCAGGATGGTCTTAGGCGACCCCTGTGAAAGGGTCGTTCGACCGCCAAAGGGGTCTCGACCCACAGGTTGAGAACCGCTGTGTGAGAAGCTTGAGTTGAGCTTCTAACTGAGCACAGCTGGGCCAGGGAACTGTTTATGCAGGGACAGGGCATATGGGGTCGATATTTCAGAAAGATCACTCTGCTGCATTGTAGAAAATTGGTTAGAGGGGCTTTGGAATTAATCTGGCCTGGACATGCATCTATGTTCTGTATTATTAGCAATAAGACTTTCGACAAATTAATTTCCCTGAATCTCAGTTTCTTCATCTGTAAAACAGACATACTGATGTCCATCTGGCGGGGTGGCTCTGAGGACCAATCTAAATATTGTATGTTAAAGGCCTGCAAGGTGTCTGATACCCTGGTCAGGGGTGCAACAAATCATGGGTCCCTTCTTTAGGAGTTCATAGCCAACTAGCAATGATAAGTGCACTTGACACAGTCCAGAGTCAAGTCCTTTCTCCATTTGAGAGTGATTATCGCATGGGTAGTTTCTACAATCCTCTTAAAACTGTAGAGACCAGACTAGATTTTCCTTCCATCCTTTAATCATCTTTGTGGTTCTCTGTAGAACCCTCTCCAATTTTTCAAAATTCTTCTTCAATTGTGGAGACCGCAGCTAGATTAGTCACCGTAGAGAATTCATTATAATTAGATCAACACTGTGCAGTCGCTTGGGCGGCTGGCTGAGCCATGTAAACCCGGTCAGCTGGTCCCGTCGACAAATGGGTCGTATTCCAGGCGTTCATTATTAAGTCGGTTGTTTGGAACACAGAAAGCCTTTCCCCATAGAAACAGAATTATAGATGGTGGCTTGTTTCCCAGGCCAGTGCACAAAAATCTATTTAATGCACATGCAGCTGAACAGGGCCTGGCAACAACAGTCCCTCAAGCCCGTGACTTGCCTACGCCAGTCCCAAGGAGCCCCGAGGACCTCTGAACACCGGGCATCCACCCTCAACCACCAGAGGGAGGTGAGAAGTGGGCTGAGTGAGGATCACTTGCAGCCTGACTGTGAAGAACGCTTACTTCTTTGAACCTGGCCTTTACCTGTAACTGTGCTTATCATTATATAAGTCTACAGTCAAGAGCTACCTTATGAAAATATACCTCCAATATGCTGGGTACTTTACCTAAATCCACCTAAATTATCTTTCATCCTCATGAAAACCCTGTAGGAAAGTTCTTCTCATTCTGCCTATTTTGCTGGTGTCTGAAGGAGGCTGCGAGGCCCAGCAGGCACGTAGAAGGTGGCAGAACTGATGTGAGCTGGCGTTCTGGCTCACAAAGCTGAGCTTTTTCACTGCACAACACTGCCTCCCAGTGGACTGTGCTCCACACACAACGCGGCGTCACTAAACCAACTACGTATAGCAAAGGAACAAGTCCTGCATTCATACATCCAACAAAGAAGCTTTGAGTGCTTCCAATGAGCTAGGCCTTGGGAACGCAAAATCAAATTAGACTTGGTGCTCTCACACGGTATTTGGGAAAAGGAACAAGTCGATCAAATATTGAATCAAGGAGACAAGAATGTGATCAAATTTTTAAAAAATATTGCACAGAACCCAGAAGAGAGACAGATTAATGGGGCTAGGGTGGCTGTCCTGGTAGACAAGGAAGGCTTCCTGCAGGAGGTTGGCTGAGCTGTCTTGAAGGATGAATTGGAGTTAGATGTCACAGAGTGGAAGGGAATTCTGTGCAGAAGGAACAACATGTTTAAATGCATAGGAACACAAAGCACATCAAAAATATGTTAAGCATTTCTTCGACCCATCTGCTTTTATGATACGTCAGCACCATGCAAAGAGTAGCTGACAGGCGAAAATAGTATTTAGCCCGGCCAGCAAGGCTCAGTGGTTGAGCATCAACTTATGA
Source organism: Myotis brandtii (assembly GCF_000412655.1). Lineage (NCBI taxonomy): Eukaryota > Metazoa > Chordata > Mammalia > Chiroptera > Vespertilionidae > Myotis > Myotis brandtii. The sequence continues at coordinate 2,940,351 of NW_005358649.1, forward strand.
ACCTGGAAGTCATGGTTCGATTCCTAGTCAGGGCACAGGCCCGGTTGCGAGCTCAATCCCAGTGTGGAGTGTGCAGGAGGCAGCCCACCAATGATTCGCTCTCATCATTGATGTTTCTACCTCTCTTTCCCTCTCCCTTCCTCTCTGAAATCAAATTTGCCTTTCTTTGATAGTGACATTTTAAGATTCTTTATATATTTAAAATACATATTTGTATTTTTTCTGTGATCTGTTTATTGTTGATTTTTCTTTTGGGTGTTACTCCTTTAACTTTTAAGGAAATAAAAACTTGAAAATATACCTGCACTCCCATGTTCATTGCAGCATTATTTACAATAGCCAAGGCATGGAAACAACATGCCATTTGATGACGAATGGATAAAGAAAGTGTGATTTTTATATATATGATTTTTATATATTGGAATATTACTCAGCTGTTTAAAAATGAAGGAAATCTTGCCATTTCCAACAGCCTGGCATCATTCACAATAGCATTTTATTAAGTGAAATGTCAGACAGAAAAAGACAAATATGATCTCATTTATATGTGGAATCTTGTAAAACAAGGAAACCAAGCTCTTCGATACAGAGAACAGATGGGTGGTTGCCAGGGAGGGCAGAGATTGGGTGACATGAGTAAAGGTGATCAAAAGGCACAAACTTCTAGTTATAAAATAAGTAAATTCAGGGGCTGTCGTGTACAGCATGACGCGTATAGTTAATACAGTACTGTATATCTGAAAGTTGCTATAGAGTAAATCTTATAAGTTCTCATCATAAGAAAAAACACCTTATAACTAAGTACATATAGTGATGGATGTTAACTAGGCTTCCTGTGGTGATCATTTCACAGTATTTACAAATTCCAAATCACTATGCTGTACACCGGAAACTAGTGTATTAGGTGTCACGCATGCCTCCATTAACAATGATTTGTAAGAGTTCTTAATTCATTACATGAAAATGTATCCTTTGATAAGAAAAATTTCTCCGAAAGACCTTCCCCAACGCCAATTACTTTTTTAAAGTTAGGTTCTCCTTTTACCTTAAGATCTCGGGTTCAGCTGAAATCCATCCCCATCAGTGTGAGGAGCAAGGAGGTGCTGGGTGAACCGGGGCAGAGAGGGGCTGCCCGCAGCGAGAAGGGGCTCTCACACAGCCGGGCCAGGATGGGGCCCCAGCTGGTCTGAAGGTGGCCTCCGCGCTGATGGAATGCAGCCGAGAGCGGCACCAGAACCAACTCCGAGCTGCCCGGTGCCCTTCACTCCCCCTTATCTCTGTTAATGAGAAAACACCTGGTTGTGCACCGGAGGGTTCTGGGAGTCCTGATTCAGGCCACAAAACCTCCCTCTGCGAGTGACCTCAGAAGAAATAACAAGGCAAACCACACACTCACCCCACAACACAACAAAAAACGCTACAAACCAAATTTGAAAGCACAAGAAGACAACTAACATTAAGAAAACCAACAAACGAAACAGGAGTTAATTGAACTGCTAATAAGAATCTGCTGGCAGCCTCCCCACCAATATCTCTTTTGAGTCAATCAGTACTAATCTCGTTATGCCTTCATTCCTATTCAGTCACTCCAGGGAGCCCCCACACGCCCAGCCATCCTCTCTCCTGCCCCCTAATCTCTATTCTGTCCTCTTCTTCCCATCTCCTCCAATCCCTGAAACCAGTCCCATCCACTCTCAGGCATTAGCAAACCCCCCCACACCCTCTACCTCATTCCTGAGTGTTCTCCCCAGCTTCCTGCTCTGAATAAAACTGGGATCTTCCCTGAGGTCACTGTTCCCCCTGTTTGTCCTCTTCCCAACACCCTACGCAGGGTCACTGGGCCTACGGGCATCCTCCTCTTCAATACTTCCAGCTCATTTCCCATAATCCTCCCAAATTCACCCTGATTTAATCTCATGTCGTCGAACTATATCATCCACTCTCTACAATACCTTACTTGTGAATCATCACCTGACCCCCGGGTTCCTCCCTGCCTGCCTCAATAATTATCATTTCTAGCTCAGGGTAAGTCTCTCCAACACCACTCCTGTCTTCTTTCTTGGTGGTTTTAGCATACACATTGACAATTGCTTTAATACCCAGGTCTCTCAATGCCTTGACCTCCCCTTGTCATATGCCCTTCGTCAGTTGCTAATCTCAGTGATCATTCTCTGGACCTTGTCACCACCAACCATTGCAAACCCTCCTAATCTACAGTCCAGGGACCACTCTCTGAGCAAGACATCCTGTCTCTCAGCTCCCTTTTGTTGGTAATCCTGCCCCAGCCTCTTCACTGCCCCTCGCCACCCTCTGGTCCTCTTTTCTTACCCAAATGAAATTCCATGGTAAGATATTGTAATAAATCCCTTGCACGTACCCACAATTTTCTTCTCCTTTCTCGATTTATACTACACATTTAATCACACATTATATATGTTTTTGTGTCGGCCTTCTTTGCTCAACATGTGTTTCTGGGGTTTCTCTTTTTTGTTGAGTGTAGGTAGCAGTTTATTTATTACTAGAGGCCCAGTGCACAGATTCGTGCACATTGAAAGGAAATTAATTAGAAGAAATATTTTAGAGGCCAGGGAGGGACCTCAGAGATTGGTCTGCCAGGGAGGGACCACAGGAGGGCTCCAGGGTGTGTCTGGCCTGTCACACCCAGTCCTGATTGGCGGGACCCCAGCAGCAAGCTAACCTACCAGTCAGAGCATCTGCCCCTGGTGGTCAGTGCATGTCTTAGTGACTGATCGAATGGTTAGACACTTAACATATTAGGCTTTTATTATATAGGATTGTTGTATACCGCCCTGTAGTATGAATATCCCACCATTTATTTCTCCATTGCACTGTTGATGGGCTTTTGGGTTGTTTCAAGCTTTTTGCTATTGCTCTGTGGACATTCTTGCACCTCTCTTCTGTGCACGCATTTGTGTGTGTGTGTGTGTGTGTGTGTGTGTGTGTGTGCATGCATTTTTGTTTGACTGAAATTGCTGAGTCACAAGGCATACATTTCTTCAGCTGTAATAGGTAATGCTAAACTTCTCCACAGTGATTGTACCAATTTATCATCCCACCTGCCAAGTACGAAAGTTCCAGTTGCTAACATCCTTTCTCACATTTGTATTGTCAGTCTTTACATTTTAGCCATCTGATGAGATAGCAACTGTATAACATTGGTATTTTAATTTGCATTTCTCTGATGATTAAGGAGGTAAAGCATCTATATATCTATTTATTGGCCATTTGGAAAACATTTTTGTGAAGTGTCTTGCCCATTTTGCTACTGGGTTGTCTGTATTAATACCTATGAGTTCTTTGGTTCACTAATGTATATTCCTAGTGCTTAAAATAACTCATGATGCAAAGAAAACACCCAATGATTGTTGTGTCAATGAATGAACTATAAGCACCCGCAGCCTACTTCCTTGAGGAATAAAGACAAAATACAGGAGGCACAGTAGCTCCCAGGTGATAAATTTCCTCTCCATTGACTCTTATCACCACTTTCCTGTCCTTCTCTCAGAGGACTTGGCTCCTCGCCCACCCAGCCTCCTTGATTGGAAGACTCACCCCAGACGTGGCGGCCATTGTTCCCACTCCTCCAGCTTCATGTTGCCCTTTCCTGTGGTCACCTCCATGCCTCTGGCTCAGCAGTGAAACCGGTACAGCTCTCAGCCCATTTGCACAAAAGTCTGCTTTGTGAAAAGGACATTCAGCCACCAAAGCCACTTTAATTTACAAATATCCTGAGAATGAAACTCCTTTATACTGAAGTCAGTCTGAAGCTTGAGTTCTGTGTGAAAGACAGAGGGCGGAGGCAGGTGCGGTGCAGGAAAGAGAGGGAGCAGGAATTTGCACGCAGGCCTCAGCAAATCTGCTGGTTTGGTTGTGCTAATCAGTGAAAGAAAGAATGAGTGGTAACACACTCTTAGAATTGGGCTCTGTGGGTCAAAACTAGATTCTAACCAACCTCTGGACACAGAGGGCATGGAGAGATTGTGGCTTTTCAGCTCTGCCTTGGGGTTTGACAGGGGGTGTGGTCTTGAAGGTCACTGGCACTTCAAGGTCAGGTTGGAGCTAGTTGGCCTGAGGGGATTATTGTGCCCCAGAGTGTGCGTGTGGGAAGGGTGAGTTGGTTGCCTATATCTTTGGTTAGAGTCAAGGAGTGGCACACCGCAGACTTTGACTTGGGTTCCATGTTTGCTCATTACCCCATCCCATCTGTGAGCACCCCTACGAAGCTAGCCAATGGAGTCCAGCACGGTCTTTGAGGAAGAGCAAAAACTCCCAAAGCAGTTAGCCTCCATCTCTCCCCAAAGATGGCATCCACACCGACCACTGCCTTTTAGAAATAGTACACAATGTATTTTAGAATCTTGTTACAGCCTCTTCCACTTTGGGTCTGCTTCTAAATTCCCAACTGTGAGTGAGGTGGGTACACAGTGTCTGAGATGTTAGGGAACTGTAGCCTTTCCTTTCTTTCTTAAATATATTTGTATTGATTTCAGAGAGGAAGAGATTTAAACATCAATGATGCTAGAGAATCATTGATCGGCTGCCTCCTGCACACCCCACACTGGGGATAGAGCCTGCAACCTGGCCACGTGCCCGGACTGGGATGGAAACGTGACCTCCTGGTACATAGGTTGATGCTCAATCATTGAGCCACACTGGCTGGGTGGGAGCTGTAGCCTTTTCCAAGAAAAGAGAAAGTGCTCCTGACACAGGGGCAAGGTTCAGGCTCAGGTGCAATAGACCCATCATGGTCTATGTTGTTGGATGGCCTTTGTTCTTCAGTTCTTGCTGCAAATGGTCAGAGAACTAGGTATGTCAAATTGTTGTAGGAGGTGAATGGAGAAAGTTTATGAAAGACTTAGTGTAACATCATATAACTCTCCTTGGCATCCTCTGCACCCGCTCAAACACCTGTGAACAAGAAGCATGTCGCTCACTGCACAGGTAATTGGGCCTCATTTTAGCAGGAGTTAAACAATATGTTCACTTTCAGAGTTGGCTCTTATTTTTTTTTCTAGCTCTCTTTGTCTCTGCTCTTCCCTTTCTGGTTTGTATGTTTTTTGCTTTTAATTTATTTATAGAAGAGAAAGAGAGAGAGAGAGGAGAGAGAGAGAGAGAGAGAGAGAGAGGACATCGATTTGTTGCTTCATCCATTTATGCATTCACCACTTGACTCCCGTATGTGCCCTGACTGGGGATCGAACCCGCAACCTTGGTGCATGTAGCCCAATATAGCCTATATGATTCTACAGGTAATGGAGTTCTGACTTCAGAATGAATTGTTTCATCAAATCCTGCACACTAATATGGAATTATTCTACAAGCTTCTGCCAATAGCAAATTTACCAAAATTATGCTACAAAAAGGATTTCCCAGAAAACCAAACAAAGGAAGAAAGAACAGGCAACGTTCTTTCCTTTCTTTTTCTCCCTAATATTGCCTAATCCTCAGCTTTCCTAAGGTCATCTGAAAAGGGGCAAGATCCTGGAACGTGGGCCTCTGCTTATTGGATCATATTTTTTGCTCACTCTTTATTATGGCTTGTGCTCACGTATTATACGGGCAGTAATGTGACCAAATGGCATTACAGTGGCTCCACCAAATATTTTTTTCTGGAACAGGTTGTAACAAGATTCTAAAATACAACTTGTAATTCTCAATTAAGTAGTGTCGACACAGTGGTACTTGGGGAGGTTGAGCATTACTGTATTTGAAGAGTTTGGAGTTTTTCCTCAAAGAAATGGTTGGCTTCTTCAGCAAGGTTTTAAGGCAGTCAGAGGTAATGGGGTGATGAGTAACAATGGAACCCCTTATTCAAAACACACTGCAGGTCACTCCCCACCCCCAGCCAAACAAGTTCCCCCCTTTTCTCTATGAGAAGGGAAGTGAGTTTGGCTAAGCAAAGATGGGGGCAGGGTGGGTGGATATAGGAGAGAAGGAGACAAAGGGATGATGTGGGAGGAATGGGATGAAATTTGTATGTCCTAGGTCAGTGATGGCGAACCTTTTGAGCTCAGCGTGTCAGCATTTTGAAAAACCCTAACTTAACTCTGGTGCTGTGTCACATATAGAAATTTTTTTATATTTGCAACCATAGTAAAACAAAGATTTATATTTTTGATATTTATTTTATATATTTATATATTTATATGCCATTTAACAAAGAAAAATCAACCAAAAAAATGAGTTCGCGTGTCAGAGGTTTGCCATCACTGTCCTAGGTGCTGCCAACTGACAAAATGGAGCTGTGTCTACCACAGACCAGGCTGTACCCCCGTTGGCTCTCTCCTCCTTGGCCTTGCCCCCCTCACTCCCTCCAGGCTCCCTCATAGCTGGGCCCTTGCCCACTGGATGTTGAGGCTGAGTTTCACTACTCCAAGAATGAGCACATTCAGCTTCCATTTGAGCCTTTCTGTCTAATTTTAAAGAAATTCAAGAAGAGATGAAAAAAGGAAATGTAAGACAAATGCTTTGGGTTTTCGTTTCTTAATTCCCCTTCAATAATTCTCAGCAGTTGAGGCTTCCTCAAATGGCGAATAGACAGATTTTAGCCCAAGCGAATTAGATATTGACATGCATTTGCCAAGTTTTCTGGGTGGGCCTGATCCCTGAGCACATGGGACCCAAATTACCTACGTTATTACCTACGTTTCCTTTTGTTCTGTAATTTCCAGTGCTTTGCATCGAATTCATGGAGCTTTGAGTGAAACAGTGCACCAGCACGGAAAATGAAAGCACTTCGAAAGTGGGGAATAAAGGAACCTGCTGTTTGATTTACAACATTTTATTAATGGGTTAGTCAACATTTACTCAGAACCCACTGGGTACACAATGTAATAGACATGTGGGGAGATTGCAAAAGACACTGGGAAGATATTTTTTTTGCTTGCAAAAATCCAACTCATTGAGTCTAATGGAAGACACCAGCTAAAGACACGTGAGCACAGCTAAGAACACAAATAATGGGACCCTGGCGATGCCCACTTAGGACGTGTGAGTTTCAGTTGCCCATGAGTGCTGGTGGGCTGGCTTAGTGAGAGGGTCCCCAGCAGCAGCTCACTTGGGGATGCTATGGTCTGGTCTCTCCCTGGCCCAAAGCAGCCCGGCAGCAGACCTCATCCTCTCAGTCACTAGGAGAGTAACCACAGGTAAAAGTGGTGACTTGGAAAGGCTGGTTTCCTACCCAAAATACCTGATTTTATCTCCTTGACAATGTCATCGTGGCCACATGGCGATCTATGCTACAGGTTTTATGACTGTATCAGTTCAGGACTCTCCTATCTGCTTCAAGTTGGAAGAAGCAGAAGTGACACTTGGCTCAGAAGGCAGCACCGGCAACTCTGTCTCTGGGAGCCTCCATTCGGCCGGTTCCTGTGGATTTCATGAGACATGAAGCAGCCACTCCAGATAAACCTGACTTTCAAGGGGGAGTGGACTCTGCTTTCCAGAAGCCTCCTTATCTGTGCTTCCTGCTGGCAGAAATCTGGGAAGCTGCCAAGAATCTGGCCAAGAACCTGTTTTGAATCTGAAAATCAACAGAGAGGCTCCAAGCTCCCTTCTGACTTGTTGCCAGTGTTTCTGGGTCTCTGGGGGACTGTCAGGTTTCACTGCTTGTGCTTTGAGGGGAGTGCCTCGAGGTCCCTGGAGTGACTCACAACAATGTGTCTCAGAACACCTGTGGGGAAGGCTCGATTTTTGTCTCAAATCCATTATGTACCAATATTGGTAAAAATAACAAGAGAAACTACTAGAAGAAATCAACTAAGAAACCCTCTGATGACAAAACACAAGCTCAATTTTTATTTTTATTTTTGAGTCAACAGACATAAAACTATGTCAAGTTGCCATTAAAGTTCTGCATGCTTACTCTGTGTCTGTACTCATCTCATGGCAGACTGGGTTACAAACAGTTTGCACAATGGAACAGACGCGGGGCCCTGGATCGCAGTTTGAGTAGAACCGACTTCAAAGATGATGGGACTGTGGATTCTTTCCCGAGGAGGAGCCTTTCAACTACTTGTTAGAGAGCCAGAGAGAAGACCCCTTCCATAGATTCCATGTAGTTTTTTTTTTTTTTTTTTTTTTTCCCAGAGAGGAAGGGAGGAGAGAGAGAGAGAGATAGAAACATCAGTGATGAGAGAGAATCATTGACTGGCTGCCTCACACTGCAGATCAAGCCCACTACCCGGGCATGTGCCCTGACTGGGAATTGAACCATGACTTCCTGGTTCATAGGTCGATGCTCAACCACTGAGCCACAGCAGCCAGGCTCCATGTAGCTGTTTTTATTTTTTATTTTTAGTGTGTGTGGGATTGTGCTATTGTTTTTTCATTGTCTTTTCAAAGGAGAAAACATCGTCTGTTTACCAAATAGCTCTTGAAAGATACAAGGAGTTCAGATACTATAAAACAGCAAACTCCAGTCACGAGACACCAAGTACATCATGGGAAAGCAACAGTCCTGATCTCCAGGTCATGAAAACTAGAGTTAAAAAGTCACTGCATAGAAAAGGCCCAAGTTTCCAGTGTGGCAAAACTTGGATGCAGTTACAGGAAACGTTGAATAAACTGTATTTTCCCCCCAATGTGTACACAAATGACAAGACTCAATCCATGCCTGGCAATTTCAATCTAACTCTGAAGCAACACAGACACCTTGTACACTGCGCCTGTTAGTATGAGCATCTTTTTTTTTCTTAGGTGGTGGAGAAAGGGCAAGGTGACTGTGCAGAGCGAGACACGGGAAGTTACATTTTGTCCTAGACATTATAGAGTATGGCGGAAAGAAATCCTCCATTAATGCCTAGCCTAAGGGGAAGACTGTACTTTGGAAAATTAATTTGGAAGGATAGAGTTTAAGTAATTGCAGTTTAACAGGAAAATGCACATGTGATAGAATGGAGCACAATGGAGGATTCATAAAACACGCTCAACAGAGAAATGTTAGGTTTGCTTTGTCTGGATTAAGAAAGAATGAGTTTACCAACATCTGGCATCCCTCAGAGTTTATGAAGATAGATGTTCTGCTGCTTAATTATGAGGAATTATTTTCTTTAAAGAAAAGAGTTTCTACCATGTAGCTTTTTATTCTGACTTAAATCAGAGCTTGAACATTTGAAATCAGTCATTTCTCCCTGGAAGCCCATTGCTGTCTCTCTGTCTCTTAGCTGAGATGCAAGCTCTTGTGCCCACTCACACAGAACTAACTACTCAGTGGGTTGTCTTATCTCTTGCTAACCTGCAGGTCTCGTTCAACAGTGCTCAGTAAAGGCAGGGAAGGGGGATGAAATAATAAAATACTAGTTACATGAGCTAGAAACTAAGCAGGTACTTTACCCATCAGATTTACAAATATTGCTGAGAGTGTCCCAGGAAATTCAATTTTCATCAGCGTCTTCTCAGCAGAAAGACTTGCTTTGGAAAACAAGTGGGGGAGGGGGAGTGAATAGACTCCTTCAGTACACCTGGCTCAGTAGACACCTGCAGGCCACACTTCTCCATGCAAATGCCTGGTGAGGATGAAACGAGATATTCTAGTGCCAAAGAAAGGAGCTGGACCTGGATTCCCCAGGCCTGGCACAGATGTCCTGGAGACCCTGCCCTGCTTGCCACCGCCCCCCCCCCTCATGTCACCTTTGTCCTGGGTGGGCTGTTCTGACAACCCTCCCTCAACTTTCAGTCTCAGTGCTACTCACCCTGACCTTCTCGGCTTACAGGTCAATTTCTCACGGAGGACTCGCCTCCTCTCCCTTTGCCCTTGATAGCACTTACAAACTGGTAAGTTTTTGTACATGTTACTTGTCTTCACATCGATATGTTGCTCCACTTACTCATGCGTCCACTGGTTGGTTCTTGTATGTGCACTGACGGGGGATCGAGCCCCCAATGTATGGAATGATGCTCCAACAAACTGAGCGACTCGGCTTCACTGGTTGGTTCCTGTATGTGCACTGACGGGGGATCGAGCCCCCAATGTTGGCGTATGGAATGATGCTCCAACAAACTGAGCGACTCGGCTAGGGCTTGTGGGAGAACTATTTTAGATGGAAGTTCAGACCCTGCATAAGGAAACAGCTGAAATAATCAAGGAAAATAATCACAAGTCAAAAGTGCTTCCTTTAGTAGATTTGTGACATTAGGTTAAAAAAAAAAAAGAAACAAATGTCAAGGACGGCTGGGTTAATGAGTACAGCGAGTACAGCTGCTCTTACTTCTGGAGACTAGAGCGCTGACGTGGAAGGAGCATGAGCGGAAAATGAGGGTGGTGATTGCTGTAGCCCCTAACCAGCACTTACCCACATGGAGGCATAATGGGGGGTGATTGGCACTGCCTGCCAAACAAGAGATGCTGGACTGCAATTAGAATGTTGGCGCTCATCAAAATACAGCAAAACAGGAGAGAGAGAGAGAGAGCAGTGATTACTTAAACCTGAAGCTACATTCCGCAAGATGGCTTTGCTTTTTAAATTCTTTATTCTGTTTTAGTGATCACTAGGAACAACAAAAACCCTAAAACCACAGGCTGTGCACAATTAAGATGCTATATAATAGAATACATGAAATGAGCCTGAGCTTTCTGTATAATGATCAGCATTTAGAGATGTTTTATAATTTCAGTGGAAATCGCTGCAGAGTACTTCTCTTCAGAAACAGATTTGTTTTTTGCTAAATGGTTATCCCCTGATCTTATTTCTCTGTACCACTGTTTCTGCTTTGAGACAGAGTTGACCCACCATCCCCTACTACCCACAGAGAAATGACTTCTAGGTTTGAACTGGGGCTTTCTATTCAGTGAGAATAATAGTGCAGTTATGGAAGTTCTCTTTGAAGATAAAGTTGAACCAAGCCTTGCATATTTTCTTTTGAATTTTTCAAAGTTTCCTATGTGTATTAGGATTTAGGTAAATCACCAGACTTCTAACATATTCCCGGTAATTCTCTAGGCCTCAATCTACAAAATTGAATTCACATTTTAATAACCACACTTGATTTTTCATTTTTCATATACTTAGTATATACAGTCTAGAAAATTTCCCCTTCTGATCTAAGTTACAAATAATTTGTGTCTTACAGTTTTGTTTATTGTGAATGAAATCAGCAAGAAATAGAAAAGGACTATTCTAATTGGTCAGGAGAGATCACTAATAACCTAGTTTGGTAAAATTGCACTTTTGAAAAGTTAATCTCTAATTGGTCAGGAGAGATCACTAATAACCTAGTTTGGTAAAATTTCTCTCTTGAAAAGTTAATCTCTAATTTTTCTCATAAAGAACTTTATTATAGGTTTTCACATTTGATAGAGGAATAACGGGGTTCATCCAGAAGTCAATCAGCAAGTATACAAATGAGTAACAATCTTAGCCTTCAGATGTCAGTGTTTCATGCATTATCCCACTTAGGCATATGTTCCACACACACTGTCACATCAGGCCTTCCAGTCCACTTGCAGAATTGTAATTTCTAGAACATCTTATGAGATCGGTTCGAATTTCTTGATAAATATTATCTTATAATACACCACTTTCCCGTCCCTGGTAAATATTCCCATTTCCTTGATGGAGTTTGATTCTTCCCATTATAGAAGGCAAGGCAACTCTAAACAGCTGAAAATTCTCTAGAAGTTGTAACACCATCTAAATGAAACTCTAGTTTCCTAAGTCATAGGTATCTAATTTTTAAACTATTGTCCTTTAGGAACTAAACATACCATTTGCTTTTTTTCAAGTGTAAATAATTCAGTTCAGACTTGGACGTTTGATTTGTGAACTTCTGTGGGGGGTGAACATTCCAATGATTAAATGGCAGTAATGTTGGCTTGAACATCTCCTACTACTTTATGGTCCACCTGCTCCAGGGAAGTTTCCACAGAGCACGGTGCTTGCATCAGAGAGCGTGAGTGCTCAAGAACCTTCCATATGGAGTCTTAGAGAGAAAAGCAGCAACTGAAATGACGTAATACCATTAGCCATTCCCTGTGCTATTTGCCACAACCTTATGAGATAACTTTTAATTCTAGGTGCGATTTCTCAGTTCTCAGAACTATCTTGTGGGGTAGGTGCTAATACTTTTCTCAGGAAACTGAGGCACAGACATTAGATTACACAGAGCCGATTAATGGGAATCAGGATTTGAACTCTGGTCTGCTAGTCTGTGTACCTATTCATATTAATTGAAATCAACATTATTTATCACCTGAATTGGCTGAAGTTTGGATTTTCAAAATAGGTCCCCTGCCCTTCAGTCAACTTAAGGTCCGTTAAGTTACTAATAGTCATGAATTAGACCTAAGCCTCTGGATTTTTTCTGATCTGCTTCTTTTCAGGACACCCCAAATGTTTGATTTCAGCCTTAAACAAACACATAATAACCCTTTTTAATAAAAAGTCAAGCTGGCAAACTGGCCTAGCCTTTTTCCATATGGTATTGGATAAAGCAATGCAGGGCATAGATTCCTAGGGCTGCGTTGTGTGAAGCACATCATGCTTAGGTAAATGCAGGGCCCGTGTGTACTTTAGTTATTGGGCCCTGCTGTCTTCATTAGGTAGAGCTGAACCATGGAGGTGTGTTACCTTCTGTAAACGGCTAATAGCTTTTAAAAAGTGTTCAGTACCAGATTAACAAAGTCCCAGTACTGACCTGCTGCCCCTCATTTCATCCTAGTGGACTGGGCTGTACACCCAGCGCTTCCAAAGCACCTAGAGACTCAGTCCAACCCCATGCTCTCCCTTCAAGCTCTGGACTACTAGCCTAATTCTTCCTCCTGACACTTGCTAATGTCTACTTTGAAATTCCCAACCCTGTCCTGTGTTGGTTTTATGACGACTCTTAACTGAATCACCTATCACACCCAGGGTGGACTTTGGGGGGAAAACATTATTACCTAGAATTTTTTTCCAGTTACTTTTAAAGCCACTCTTAAAAAATGCAAACAGGTGATCAATATCGTCACTTTTTGAAAAGTTTCTATTATTATCCATAGGTAGACAAGTAGCAATATTAGTTGTTTTAAAATTGATTTCAGAGAGAAGGGCGAGAGGGAAACATTGATTTTTTTGTTCCACTTAATTTATGCATCCATTGGTTGATTCTTGCACGTGTCCTGACTAGGGATCAAACCCACAACCTTGGCGTATGGAGATGATTCTCCAAGCAACTGAGCTACCCGTCTATAGGAGCAGTCCTAGTTTCCAGTGAGAACATTTGGCAACACCTTGGAGATAGAAGGTGTAGTTGACTATTGCTAACAACATCTTTGCAAAATATCTCCCCTTTCCTCATCTACACAATCTTTGCTCCAGGATTACTTCTGAATTTATGGACTGTGGTGGATTAATTTTAGTGAATGCAGTTAATTTGTATGTTCCATTCACAACTGTATTCTAAAATGCAGGCAAAAAGGTCACTCAATGAGTCTAGGACAGCTGTCCGGGTTCAGGGTGCAACTCTAATGCTTCCCACCAGGTTTTAACGTTTGACCTGAGGCCAGGCGACAGTGGCAGCCTCTGCTGGGTCTGAAGACCAGGAAAGACAGACTTTGCTCAGAGCATTTGGGTGAAGAAGTATGATTTACAGTTACACTTGTGTATTTTAGTGTCTTGTAAAGTTTTAACTACGAATCAAGAGCTTTTTTTTTTCTTCCCCTAAACTCACAGCATATGCTGTAGAACACAAGTGCTATAAGTAATTCCATGGAAAGAAGTTTCCACAATTAAATGAGTTGGAAAACTGCATTTTATATCTATTGCCAACGTTCTTGGTGCATCAGAAAACACACCTGCATATAAAGGACTGAACAGTCCTGTAGTAAAGAAATACCGAAAGTTTATTTAACCCAGTAATTAGTCCCTTAATTTGTTTGGTCATGAAGCATTTCCCCCCACAGTAGCCTCTAATCATGTTTTATAGAACATTTTTTGGGGAAAGGGTCTTCTAAATGTTTATCAAGAGTGCATTCTGTAAACGTGGTACATTTTTAAAAGTTTATATTCTAAAATAGCATGAAAACTTGTTAACAATGAAGAAAACATCCAGGATATAGGTTGTAAAAGTAAAAATTTTTTATTTTGATTGATTTCTCAATGAATGGTTCAATATAATGCCAGTTTTTAATGGCAAAAATTTGGTTCCAAACTCCATGATGCTACAGAGAGCTACTACTTTTCCCAGGAAGTAGGTAAACAGCTGGAAACAGAAAGCACGACTTCCTAGCAGCATGGCAACTTCTTACCTGCAGACCCAATAGCCTGCACCTTCTATACTCTAAACGGCACAAAGATGAGCTGGTGACAAAAGTGAGAAGTGGGGAACAAGATATGAACACAGAAAGGAGCAATACATGTACGTAAAGACAACAAAAATGCAAATACTCTAAGGATTTTAAAGGATAATTATAGAAAAGAGAACCAAATATTTTACTCAAATGTTTTTTAGAGACTTTCTGTAGAGATACAAATATATATCTTTTTTTTATCCAAAAATATGTTTTATACAGATAAATGCTTCTCAATTAAAGATGGGACCAAAGCTATAGTTGTAACATAAAGCACTATTTCCTTTTAAGACTATTTATCCACCTGAATTTTCAATTTTTTTAAGGTTAGTGTATTAAATGTTTTCCAAATAAAATTACCTGACATTCTTTTTATAGATATAAATCAAATAGGCATTATTTTTAGAAAGGGTCTGCAGGTTAAACATGTTCTTTTAAGATGCTGTGCATATTGAACTTATGACAAGCCCCATTAAGAATCATTATTAATAAACATATCAAAAAGGGCTATGTCAGATTTTCTTCTTTGTAGTAAATATTTAATTTTCTGATTTCCCATTTACAAGTGTTGAAAATGCACAAGAAAGATTTTACTTCACAAGTACTTTTATGTTAATAGAAGATATTTTGATTCAACAAATATGGCAAAAATCTCCACACTGTAACCAATAGTATGTTTTTTCCTTAAAAAAAAGAAAGGGATGTAACACTAACAACCACTACCTAAAAAATAAAGCACACTATTATTTTGGCGAATTTACAAATCTTTTTTTCCCTGGTGTAAAGGCTACAAAAATTCCTAAAAATTAGAGAACACTGAAAACATATTAAAGTTTGACATCCAACTTTATATTATTTCCATTTTACTCTGAAAGATAACTTAAAAAATATGACCTGGCTGGAAGAGGCCATCTTGCTAATATAAAAAATCAGTGAGACCAAGAAACTGTATCATTGATATGTAGAATTTTTGCAAATAGTTATCTCTCCAAATCATTAGAAAATGTTCAAAGATAAAAAATAAAGTAAAATATGGTGGTGGTCCCTAAACTATTTTAAAGGCAAGTAGCTTAGTCTAAGCTAAGATATTTTTCTCACTCATAGTAATTATCCTCCCCTCAATTGCCCTTTAAAAATACATGAAACAGTACAATAGCGAGAATCAAAGAGCACAAACTGCATTTTTAAGAACAGGAAAGAAAAACATCTCTAGTGCTGAAAGATATAGTACAAAGGAGATTTCTTTGGGGACATTAATCAATTGGATTATCATTCATTATGAAGATTTCTCTTTTCTATTACGAGGAGAGTCTGCTCCATTTGAAGTTACTGTTCCATTTACACCATTTTCTAAAAAGAAAGAAGAATCAGTGTTACCCTCTTTCATGAAGAAACACAAATATCTTTATACATAAAGGTACCTTCAGAGAAGAAAATTTAAAATCCAATATATACTTTGATGCCCTTAGATAAAACGTATTCACCAGTGCGTAATCTTTACTAGCATTTAACCCATCATAAAACCTGATTTAAACACTGAATTGAAAGAAGCAAATTAAAGGGAAAGTAACTATAATGTTATTAGATCTCAATAATAAAAAAAAAGTAACAACTATTGAAAGCAGAAAGAAGTGACTAAAGATAAACTCTAAAAAACAATTATAAGAATTTTTAAGTAGTCTTTAGAGCAGTGCTTTTGGTAGAAATAAAAACCCTTTCACATTTGATAGCAGATAAAGTTCTTGGGATTATGTTTCCTTATAACATACTAAAAGTTGGCATTTAGGATTGCTTATGTTTAAGAGTGTATCATGGCCTGGCCTGCTTGGCTCAGTGGTTGAGTGTCGATCTATGAACCAGGAGGTCACGGTTCGATTCCTGGTCAGAGCACATGCCTGGCTTGCGGGCTCGATTCCCCACAAGGGGTGTGCAGGAGGCAGCCAATCAATGATTCACTTTCATCATTGACTAGAGGTCCGGTGCACGAAATTCGTGCATGGGTAGGGTCCCTAGGCCTGGCCAGTGATAAGGGCCGATCGGGGCCTTCCGGCTGCCGGCTGGGGCCTTCTTCGTTCTGTGCCACCCCCTGGTGGTCAGCGCACATCATAGTGAGCAATCGAGCTCCCGGTCAAATCCCCGCGGGGACAATTTGCATATTAGCCTTATAGATAGATAGATAGATAGATAGATAGATAGATAGATAGATAGATGTTTCTATCTCTTTCTTCCTCTGAAAAAACAACAACACTCTAGGTAATGGAAGGAGACATGACTTGGGGTAGGTGAACACACAATACAATATATAGATGATGTGGTATAGAATTGTACACTGAAACCCATGTAATTTTATTAACCAAAGTCACCTCAATAAATTCAATAAAAAAGTAAAAACACAAAAAATAAAGATCACTCTGGATTAGACAGCTTTACTGGTGAATCCTTCCAAACATTCAAAAATAATGCTGATGTTACACAAAGGACAAATTGCCCAAGATTTTCTGTAAAGCTAGGGTAACCCTGATACCAAAATATAACAAGACTATTTTACCAGAAGAAAAAAAAAGGAGAGAATTACAGGCCAATCTTTTACATGAACACAAATATAAAAATCCTAATAAAATATTAAAAGAAATCAATCTAGCAAAAATGATGTTATCATCATCAACTTGGGTTTATGCCAGGAATGCAGGATTGGATTTATATTTGATAATTAATACATTAAAAAATACACATCATTATCCTTTATGAATATAAATGTGAAAATGCTAAAAAAAATAGTAGAAAACCAAATCAAGCAACATCTTAAGAGTATTATATACCATGACCAAGTGAGATTTATCCCAGGAATGCACTGTTGACTTAACATTAAAAAATCAATTAATATAAGCTATGATATCAATAGAATAAAAGACAAAACCATTTGATTATCCCAGTAGATGAAGAAAATGCAAGTGACAAAATTTAAAAGCCTTTCATAATAAAAAAATATAATCGCATAGAAAAGAATTTTCTCAACCCGATAAAGACCATTTAGAAAAAACCCACAGGTAACATACTTAATGGTAAAAGACTGGATGCTTTCCCCCTAAGATCAAGAACAAGGGGAGGAAGTCTGTCTGCTCTTGCCACTTCTATTTAAAAATTTTCTTGAGATTCTAGCCAGGGTATTTGGTGAAAAAATGAAATAAAATGCATCCAGATTAGACAAGAAGTAGTAAAACATCCTCTATTTATAGATGACATGATCCTGTAAACTGAAAATGCAAAAACTACTAAAATAATAAAATAATCTAATAAGTTCAGCAATGTTGCAGGATACAAGATCAATATGGAAAAATCAATTGTACTTCTACATACTGGCAATGAAAAATCCAAGACTGATATTAAAAAGATAGTTCTATTTGCAAGAGCATAAAAAAAGAATAAAATGCTTAGAATAAATTTAACAGAAGCACAGGACAAACAACGAGAACTAAAATTTAGCTGAAAGAAATCAAAGATCCCTCCCACCCCCCAAATGGAAAGATATTTGGTTCATCCAAGGTAGTCTACAGATACAAGGTAGTCCACATCAAAAGCTCAGTGAGCTTGTTTGCAGAAATTGACAAGGTGATCATAAAATTCATATGGAAATGCAAAGAACATAAAAAATAACAAAGTATTTTAAAATAACATAAATATTAACATAAAAAACATAAAACAGAATAACATAAAAAAGAATAAAAGTGGATGACTCACATTTCCTAATTTCAAAACTTACTATAAAGCTACAGTAATTCACACAGTGTGGTACTGGCATAAGAATAGACATACAGATTAAGGAAATAGAACTGAGAATCCAGAAATAAATTCTTACTTTTAAAATCAACTGATTTTCAACAAGAGCATCAAGACAATTCAATAGATTAGTCTTTTCAATAAAAAGTGGATATGCAAAACAATGATTATAAAATAGTGCAGCCACTTTGAAAAACAGTTTTAGCAGGCCCCCCAAATGGTAAATCTGTATTTACCATATGACCTAGCAATTATACTCATAGGTATATACCCAAGAGAATGAGAAACAGGTCATCAGACAACAACATGTACACAAATGTTTACTGCATTACTCATAATAGCCAAAAAGTGGGAACAACCCAGATATTCATCAACTAATAAACATTGTATATCCATACAATGGAATATTTGGCCATAAAAATCAATGAGTAGCAGCAGTACATGCTAAAACATGAATGAACCTTAAAAACATACTAACTTAAAGAAACCAGTTACAAAAGACCACATATTGTATGATTCCATTTATATGAAATGTCCAGAACAAGATCAAGCAATCAGATGTTATTAAATAAGACACACACACACACACACACACACACACACACACACACACAAACTATTCCACTTGGAATGCAAGGGCAGATGGGAAAGAGCTGTAAAGAGGTTTTGTTTTTTAGTATGAGTAAGATGCTTGAAAGCACAAACTATCACTGAAACTGCCCATATACTAATACACTGGCTTATAGTGGTTCGGAATAATCAAGTGGGGAAAGCTTCTGAGTCGACAGCTTTTGAGGGAAATAACTGACCCTAGGAAACCACCAAACTGTAGAATGGGGCAAGATTACCTTGCCTCTAATTTTGTTTAAAAGTAGAATACAATTTTCTCTATAGGATTTTAAATCTTAGTAACATTATAAATAAGCGCCAAAACATTTTTTATTTTAGTGTTTTCTACTCCAGGTTTTTCATTGCTTACTGAACACAAACCTGTTCCTTTTCTAGATCTGCCCTTTGTCACTGTTGGCTTCTTCTTCACAGTTGGTGCCTGAGAAGTAGAATGTTCTCTCCACCTGCGAAGCTGAAAATTAATGAACTTCCACATCATGAATGCTTGGGTAATGCAAATCGATGCCAGAACAGCAATTCTGAGAATATGAAAAAATAAACAAAATATCAGAGTGCATCAAAACAATTCTACTTAAAAAAGTGGTCTATCTTGTTTTGATAGTATTAATTTAGTGCTGAATTCCCAAATAATTATTCCATTAATAATTAATCCCAGAAGTTAAATAAATGCTTTGGCATTTAAATTTAGACATATAAAACAGGTATGAAATGAAATGAGTATTTTCCCTAACCTCCATATTTTTTAGGTATTTCATGGCATAAACTGCTAATACATACTATACAGCTGTACAAAGTGAGAAAGACCTTAAATGGACTGTACCTTACGCCCAGCACATTGAAGTTTCCAGTACTGAAATCCAGCTTCTGGTTCTCTGCTCTTGCAAGGCCAAAGCCAACAGTGAGTACTGAAAGAATTAAAGTCAGAAGTCTTCCCAAAACAAACAGAACTGCCCACAGAGAAAAGCTGGAAGAAAAATGTCGTAAGTCAAATTCATAAAATTGCAACAATAAGAAAATATTCTAGTAGGAATCAGATTCTATTAAGTAAATGCATATTAAAACAACATTTGTTATTTTCCTGCAAAAATAATTCTGCAAGTAAAATATCGAAAAGCTGGAAAAATGTCGTAAGTCAAATTCATAAAATTGCAACAATAAGAAAATATTCTAGTAGGAATCAGATTCTATTAAGTAAATGATGCATAAAACAACATTTGTTATTTTCCTGCAAAAATAATTCTGCAAGTAAAATATCTGGAAGATGCTGCATATCACACTCTCAGAGGTACACATTAGCATATTTAAGGTTCTAGGAGGTCCAGTAAAGAAACGTTTTATTTTTTGTTTGGCTAATCCTCTTTTTACTCCATAGAATGACCTTCACAACTCCTTGTATATATAGTAATTTTGAAAACTGCTGGAGAAAACACAACAAAAGCTGTGCTGTAAGTAGGACCCCAATTCTCATTTAAGAGTCCTAGTTCTACTTTTACAATACCGCTTCAATTCTCTTTACAGTTCAATTTTCCCATCAAAATATTTTCATATTTTTAAGGTTATATAATTTATTATTTCATTTTCTTCTGAAAATTCACTTTCTTATAATACCTTGTCCAAAAGAAAAACATGCATTAAGCAAGATTGGAGAAGTTAGAAAAGTATACTCAAAAAGCCTTCAGGATTACAAGTTCCCACATAATATCTCTCCAGCTAAAAAAAGACTCCATTTAGAGAAAATACCCACCTGAGTTGCTATTAGTTTCATTTTATTTAAAGCTGCTACTAACAACGTATAAAGTAATATAACTGCCCATAGTATGGGCCTTGGCAACATAGGCACTGGCTTTAATTACAGCAGAAATAGAATGGCTAACCAACTTACCCTTTCTGATACTTTTCATCAGTGAAATAAAACAGGCGGGAAATGTGGAAAAGAAATTCCACAAAATAATGTGGCACCAAAAGAACAAGTCCTAGATGATTCAAGCTGTTAAAAGAACAAATTTAAAATGTAAAGGTTACTTATCAACTAAGACAGATTAGCATACTATACACACCCACAAAAAATCCTAACTTACTTCAAAAGATAAGCTCCGGCAATGTGAAAGAGGTAAAGACCTATGTAGACAAGCTGCCGAGGAATATCCTCCTGTAAACAGAAAACTGCATTGTAGGTGAAACGTGCTGACATATTTCTGTTCCTCAGGAGCACTGTGGTAGGGTGAGAAATGGACTATTAGAGAGGACCTGAGGGTATTCTGCCACTTGCACCCTACCTCAACTGCTTGTCCCGATCAGCAGCATGATTTAGCAAATCATTTAATTTCGTTTGGCTTCAGCTACCTCATCTGTAACGTGTGACTAATACTTGGGTTTGCCTGAGTCAGATGAATTCAAAATCCCTTGCATGCTAAGATCTATAGTTCTTTTGATAATAAACATTTATTAGATGACACACTATTAATACCCATGATAATGTCCTTCTAATATTAAAATTGCTATGGTTAGAGGTAGAGAGGCTTTTGTTTTACCTAAAACAGTATTTACATTTTTTAGGTCATGCTTTTAATTCCTTTCACTATCAGTTATAGTCACTAAAACCAAAGGTTAAAATTTTATCTTCTCACTTACGATACCATCTAATTGTTTATTCTTCCTTCTTTTCTTAATAACCCTCTAAGCCACGTATCCACATTTAATTCTGCTTCTCTTTTATTCTCCCATAGTCCTAGAAGTCTAGTTATCTTAGAAACAGTGTTTTTTTAAAAATGTAAGTCAAGCCCTAGCAAGTCTGGCTCAGTGGATAGAGTGCCAGCCTGCGGACTGAAGGGTCCCAGGTTCAATTCCAGTCAAGGACACATGCCCAAGCTGTATGCTCAGTTCAAGTGGGGGCATGCAGGAGGTAGCCGATCAATGATTCTCTCATCATTGATGTTTCCAACTCTCTCTCCCTCTCCCTTCTTCTCTGAAATCAATAAAAATATAAAATAAATAAATAAATAAATAAGACATACTAGTGGATCATAAAATCAATTTAGGGAGTCACACTAACCTCTTTTAAAATATGAAATGGAGCCCTAGCTGGTTTGGCTCAGTGGATAGAGCGTTGGCCTGCGGACTGAAGGGTCCCGGGCATCAGATTCTATTAAGTAAATGCATATTAAAACATTTATTTTCCTGCAAAAATAATTCTGCAAGTAAAATATCTGGAAGATGCTGCATATCACACTCTCAGAGGTACACATTAGCATATTTAAGGTTCTAGGAGGTCCAGTAAAGAAACGTTTTATTTTTTGTTTGGCTAATCCTCTTTTTACTCCATAGAATGACCTTCACAACTCCTTGTATATATAGTAATTTTGAAAACTGCTGGAGAAAACACAACAAAAGCTGTGCTGTAAGTAGGACCCCAATTCTCATTTAAGAGTCCTAGTTCTACTTTTACAATACCGCTTCAATTCTCTTTACAGTTCAATTTTCCCATCAAAATATTTTCATATTTTTAAGGTTATATAATTTATTATTTCATTTTCTTCTGAAAATTCACTTTCTTATAATACCTTGTCCAAAAGAAAAACATGCATTAAGCAAGATTGGAGAAGTTAGAAAAGTATACTCAAAAAGCCTTCAGGATTACAAGTTCCCACATAATATCTCTCCAGCTAAAAAAAGACTCCATTTAGAGAAAATACCCACCTGAGTTGCTATTAGTTTCATTTTATTTAAAGCTGCTACTAACAACGTATAAAGTAATATAACTGCCCATAGTATGGGCCTTGGCAACATAGGCACTGGCTTTAATTACAGCAGAAATAGAATGGCTAACCAACTTACCCTTTCTGATACTTTTCATCAGTGAAATAAAACAGGCGGGAAATGTGGAAAAGAAATTCCACAAAATAATGTGGCACCAAAAGAACAAGTCCTAGATGATTCAAGCTGTTAAAAGAACAAATTTAAAATGTAAAGGTTACTTATCAACTAAGACAGATTAGCATACTATACACACCCACAAAAAATCCTAACTTACTTCAAAAGATAAGCTCCGGCAATGTGAAAGAGGTAAAGACCTATGTAGACAAGCTGCCGAGGAATATCCTCCTGTAAACAGAAAACTGCATTGTAGGTGAAACGTGCTGACATATTTCTGTTCCTCAGGAGCACTGTGGTAGGGTGAGAAATGGACTATTAGAGAGGACCTGAGGGTATTCTGCCACTTGCACCCTACCTCAACTGCTTGTCCCGATCAGCAGCATGATTTAGCAAATCATTTAATTTCGTTTGGCTTCAGCTACCTCATCTGTAACGTGTGACTAATACTTGGGTTTGCCTGAGTCAGATGAATTCAAAATCCCTTGCATGCTAAGATCTATAGTTCTTTTGATAATAAACATTTATTAGATGACACACTATTAATACCCATGATAATGTCCTTCTAATATTAAAATTGCTATGGTTAGAGGTAGAGAGGCTTTTGTTTTACCTAAAACAGTATTTACATTTTTTAGGTCATGCTTTTAATTCCTTTCACTATCAGTTATAGTCACTAAAACCAAAGGTTAAAATTTTATCTTCTCACTTACGATACCATCTAATTGTTTATTCTTCCTTCTTTTCTTAATAACCCTCTAAGCCACGTATCCACATTTAATTCTGCTTCTCTTTTATTCTCCCATAGTCCTAGAAGTCTAGTTATCTTAGAAACAGTGTTTTTTTAAAAATGTAAGTCAAGCCCTAGCAAGTCTGGCTCAGTGGATAGAGTGCCAGCCTGCGGACTGAAGGGTCCCAGGTTCAATTCCAGTCAAGGACACATGCCCAAGCTGTATGCTCAGTTCAAGTGGGGGCATGCAGGAGGTAGCCGATCAATGATTCTCTCATCATTGATGTTTCCAACTCTCTCTCCCTCTCCCTTCTTCTCTGAAATCAATAAAAATATAAAATAAATAAATAAATAAATAAGACATACTAGTGGATCATAAAATCAATTTAGGAAGTCACACTAACCTCTTTTAAAATATGAAATGGAGCCCTAGCTGGTTTGGCTCAGTGGATAGAGCGTTGGCCTGCGGACTGAAGGGTCCCGGGCTCAATTCCGGTCAAGGGCACATGCCTGGGTTGCAGGCTCGATCCCCAGAGGGGGGGATGTGCAGGAGGCAGCTGATCAATGATTCTCTCTCATCATTGATGTTTCTATCTCTCCCTTGCTCTTCTTCTCTGAAATCAGTAAAAAATATTTTTAAAAAAGAACAAATGATTAAAAAACCCTATAAGAATTAAAAAAAAAATAGAATAGAAAATGCTAGAGTGTAGAGTAAGCACACTGTATCATTTCATGAAAATTTTATTCCAGATTTTATACACACACACACAGAATCATGACATAAAATCTAGTTTTCATTTTGGGTTGCAGTGAAAAATATTTGTAAAATACAGTGATGGGCCCAATAAATACTTGCTAATTTATGAAATGCCTGTACCTTGCATTTCTACTCTCCTAATTTTGGCAGTTTTCCCTATACAGGTATCCCTCGGCATTTCCAAAGTTCATTTACACCACTTCGAGTTTATGGAAGCCCTACATTAGCATCTGCTTTCATAACCGAAAGAAATCCCAATAGGATTAAATGAAAATTGGCCACAAGTAAAGAGCATTTAGCATGTCTGGCAGTGAGCCTTAGAGAAGAGCAGGTAGACCCCCAAGCTCCTTCCCCAGGAACTACATCCAGCATCTCAGCATGGAGCCACCATAGCTTTGAACTGTGTCTAAGAGCATCTGTGCTTTATCTTGAGTTACTTTGTGCAGCCATTAGCAAGGTAATTGCTGCTTTGCTTTACGGCATTTCTTTTTATGAAAGAAATGGAGCACTCTATTTTTGGATAGTGGGAGAATATATGTGTGTGTGTGTGTGTGTGTGTGTATGGCTATGTTAGTCATTTCAGTAGAGTTACTTCATCGAGTCTTCTGAGAAAGAGTATAGATTTTATAAGTGTAGTTTTGAACTTGAAAACTCTCCCCTAGTAATAACGGTACAAAGATCAAGTGTTAAAGGTGGAACATAAGACAGTCTAATGGTCCCATAGACATAACTATGTTTGGGACTTTCAGGGAAAATTCCTAGACATAATGCCAGGTTTATAGTGGTTTGTACAACTGGAGAGAGAAGTATCTTTGAGAATAAGCAGTCTTAAGGTCCTTTCCAAATAATTTTCTAACTTCTGATAATATTTCTCCTTACCAAAGGAGAGAGGAGAACTTCTTTCTTCTGTTATAATCACTTCAGAACAGCTCAGTTATAAATGTAATTTGATATGCTATATACATGCTTGATATATAATATGCTATATATGATTTTGTTATGTAAATAAACTTTTCCTATCAGGAATCAGAAATGAGGCTTTACTTATTTGTTTGTTGAGAGATTAACAAACATTTATGCCCTCGCCAGATGGCTCAGGTGATTAGAGTATTGTCCCGTACACCAAAAAGGTTGCGGGTTCGATTCCCGGTCAGAGCATATACATAGGTTGTGGGTTCGATCCCCAGTTGGGACGAGTACAAAGTAACCGATCGATGTTCCTCTCTCTCTAAAATCAATAAACATATCCTTGGGTGAAGATGAAAAGAAAAAAAAAAGTTAAACTTTTTTATACTCGAATGGAAAAATACATAATGAAAATGTGTTAGAAAAGCTTTGCTAACTGTTTATATATTCTTAATGCTAATGGTCATGTAGTTTACATAAGAATGAAATAATGGAATGATGACTTAAAATTCTGATTCTAATGTTTCAAGGAAAATCTAATAAATATAGAACACTAAGTCAAACCAAATTCTAAAATTATAAATAACTTCAAGTGACATTTTTGGTTGTTATTCTAACAACTTTTAATTAGAAAGGTCAGCCATATACTTAGTGAATTTCTATTTTTCTAAAAAAATGCTTTCTTAACTATACTGTACTACAAAACAAACTTTACTTTAAACTGAGCATTATATATATGCCAAAACATAAGGCAAAGCTCTCTCCTTAAACCACAGATGGAGTCATCTCATATTTAAATCTTTCCAAAGGTCTCACAGTATAGTAATCTATACTGATAATAGCCTTAAAAACCTTAGTCAAGCCCTAGCCAGTTTTGCTCAGTGGATAGAGCATCGGCCTGAAGGTTCAATTCCGGTCAAGGGCACATGCCTTGGTTGTGGGCTCGATCCCCAGTGTGGGGCATACAGGACACAGCCAATCAATGATTCTCTCATCACTGATGTTTCTATCTCTCTCTCCCTCTCCCTTCCTCTCTGAAATCAATAAAGACATCTTAAAAAAAAACTTTAGTCAATATAATTTCTAAATGCTTATAGAGGTTTAATGGAGGAATCAGTAAGACAGAAGTAAAGATAGTATAGTTTGAAACACTGAACCTAGATGACTCAAAAAGTGGCTCTAATGATGAATGACATATTAACAAGTTTGCATTTGAAAAGTGTGAATATAATTTTCAAGAAGTAGGAATGGGGAAAAAAGCATTATTCTAATTTAATATACTTTCTATTATACACAATTATATGTATGTATAATTAAATTAAATAAACTAAATATCAGAAATAAAACATTTGGTTGTTTCATCCATACTTCCCTGAAACTTCATATATTCAATTTGGCTAAGAAATTACATTTTGGCCTGGCTGGTGTGACTCAGTGTTTGAGCATCAACTTATGAACCAGGAGGTCATGGTTGGATTCCTGGTCGGGACACATTTCCCAGGTTTCAGGCTCAATCCCTGATAGGGGGTGTGCAGGAGGCAGCCAATCAATGATTCTCTCTCACTGATGTTTCTATCTCCCTCTTCCTCTCCCTTCCTGTCTGAAATGAATAAAAATATATTTTAAAAAAGGAAATTATATTTTGAATCTTTTCATAGGCAAAATGGAGGATTGTTGTTTATATTGAAGCACATATATTACATGTAATTAAAATATTCTCAAGAAAAACTGAGTTATTCGTGACTAACATACCTCTTGAACTGCTACTAACAGTGTTCCGTTCTTTCTTTACTTCTCTGTAGAATTGTTTCAAAACTATCACTATGCTAGTTTCTTCCAGTAAAGATTTCTTCCAAAAATAATTTTCTGAGTAAATTTTAAGAAACTGTTTAACACATATACAGCTGTTACTTTCAAATTATGTTAATTACTTGAAACAGTTACTTTTGACTGTAATATGTAGGTGTTAAAAATAGTTTCAGTTAAGTTCTAAGTTATGCAAATTATTCCATACAAATTAGATTGCATTTCTGGAGAAATGCCATCTGGCAGGAACTGATAAGAACTAAAATGAACAATTACTTTGAAAGATACCTCTTTACTTACATGATCAATGACCAAACTATAGAACATGGATTAATAGTAAAACCCAGAGGTATGGTATACAAGTATATGAAGAAAGCTTTCAATGCTTGAGCCCTGGCACTAAGACATCAAGAAACTATGCTTTTCAGCAGCGCTGTCCTAAAGCACTTTCTGCAAGGATGGAAACTTCTCCATCTCTGCTATCCAAAATGGCAGTGTAGCCACATGCAGCTAATGGGAATCTGAGATAGGCCTCGTGTGACCAAGAAAGTGAATTTTGTTTTTATTACATTTTAATTAATTTAAATGGGACCAGTGGCTACTGTTTGGACAGCGTAGTTCTAGGACATCCATGGTTCACACTGAGAGCTTACTGAATATGGAAGGGCTACTGGAAATTGGGAGTCTACAAATTTTATCTTCAGACAATTCGAGATCAAAGGTTTTATGGATCATCATCCTAATCCTTACAATCAACTTAACTAGAAAAACATTCTACTTTATAAAAGAAATCAACATAAGACTCTAATGTGGTGCTGTTTTTTCATCGTAGCAGACACATCAATATGACAACCACATAGAACACAAAAAAACACAAACACAAAACAGTAGTAAATCAAAACACGATACTCATGAAATCTTTGTAGCACATTTAGAAAGAAGTGACTGTGGTGATTGAGGAGGCAGAGATAAACTGGTCACTGGAAGGGTTGTTACATTTCTATTTGGGAAAGCTTCTTACAGACAATGAAAAAATGTTTTAAATGTGGAAAATGTATACATATGTACATATAAAACAAATAGGGGGTTAAATGAATCCCCAGGTAACCATAACCCAGCTTCAATTGTTGTTAACTCATGAGCAAACTTGCTTCATCCTTATCTTCATCCATGTACAATTTCATATATGGGAATTTTAAAATAATCTCTCCCCCCAAAAGGGAATAAAAGTGCTTCATTAGTTTATCATAGGGAAAAAGTATTCCAGGAAAAAGAACTGATGTGCTGGGGTTATAAAATTAGAGATTAATGGGAATGAAGCACAGGAGAGAGCAGAAGAGAAAGGGACCAGAGGGGGAAGCTCAGATGAGGGACCCTTAGAGCACAGGTCAGTAGCTCTACTTTAGTTTAAAGTAACAGGGAGCTAGCGTAGATTTTAGAGGAGAAAGAGTTCAATAAAGGAAATCAAGTTGCTTTGTAATATCACGGAAGTCTGACTTCAGAAGTATGGAGCTGGAAAAAAGAAAACTGCAGTGCCCAGGAGTTTATTTGTCCAGATAAAACAAACACCTCTCCCACATGCTAAAAAGGGAATGCTCCACCCAGGTCAGGAAAAGCCTCACTGGTGAATATTTAACTGTGGTTTACTTGTTTCAATACTGAATTTTCCTTTGGGAATTACACACAGAACCGTTAGTTGTGGTAAATCTGATTAATCCTTATGTCAATAATATGAAATTAATATTACATTTCAAAATTTAATTTATTTAAATTACTAGTAACAATTTTAAAACAAGCAATTAGCATGTCTAATGTAAAAGATCCCCCTCTAAGTAAAAACTAAAGCCCCCCCACACACAATAAATACTTAAGGATACCTAGTCTTTGTGGAAAGACTTGAGGTAAGAGGGAGGTTAGAGACACGAAAGGAAAAAAATGACAGATAATTTTAAAATCACAAAATCCCAGCTTACTTTTTTGGTTTTCTGGAAGTAGAGCTCAGGAAAAGCATGAAACCAGTAAGCCAACTGTAATATGTAGAAAAACTTCACCTGAAATCTGTGTAACACAAGGAAGTAAAAAATACATTTTAAAGCCTGATATTTTTAAAGACTAAAGTTAAAAATGAACACTGAAACTGAGGATATACTAAGTAGTTATATTTGCACTATCATTTCAGGTGCCCTTACAATTAATACTCTATGCACCTTTCAACAACTCTCCCTCAGCCACTTCCCCTATCTCCCTGGGATATTTCCACCACCAGTCAATTCCTCTGGATTAAGCAGCAGAAGCAAAGACATCATCTGAAGAACCCTGTAAACATGCAAGCTAGCTGGAAGGAACCAGAGCCCTGGGTCTATTAGATAATTAATACTGATTCGTGTGTCATGTTAGCTACTGAACACATACGGATCATGACTGAGGGACTCAAACCACAGATCTAGAAAGTTTCATCAAAAGGGAAGTGGGAGCCGGGCCAGCATGGCTCAGTGGTTGAGCAGCGACCTATGAACCAGGAGGTCATGGCTCAGATTCCTAGTCAGGACACATGCCTGGGTTGTGGACTCGATCCCCAGTAGGGGGCATGCAGGAGGCAGCCAATCAATGATTCTCTTATCATTGATGTTTCTATTTCTCTCTCCCTCTTCCTTCCTCTCTGAAATGAATAAAATTAAAAGGGAAGTGGGAAAGGCACACGACTGACATAAAAGCAAAGGCACACAGATTAAAAATCACCTGAAACTAGAATAATTCCAATTTCAAATATCCCCTGGCTTTTCTCTTAGTGAAATATGGTAACTCTACCTGGATGGAACACTGAGAGTCCCAAATAAATGGAGGTCAACCAGGATTAAAGAGAGCAATAAGGCAAAGAAGGTTCCCCAAGAGATATATTCTAATCAGTCTGAAATCACTAGTCTCCTCTTTACA
This sequence comes from Myotis brandtii, assembly GCF_000412655.1. NCBI lineage: Eukaryota > Metazoa > Chordata > Mammalia > Chiroptera > Vespertilionidae > Myotis > Myotis brandtii. The sequence continues at coordinate 2,970,048 of NW_005358649.1, forward strand.
CTGTACCCTCTAGTCCTTCTGCTCTCTCTATTCTCCCTTCTCCTTCTCCTCCAGAGTCTAAAATAGAAACCTCAAAGCTAATGTGAAATAATTTCCAGGGAGGGGGGAGGGAAGAAATACAGTCCCACATAAATATGATGTTTATAACCCATTCTATAAAAGTTCATTGAATTGATATAACTTTAAAAAGTTACAATGATTCAGCAGAGTGGACATTACTGCTGGCCTTGAAGATATGAAGACATGCCTGGCCATGGCATTCCCTTCACATCTTTTCTCCAAGTCTAGGTGATAAGCACCTACAGCCCGGCATGACAGAGGTCAGAGAATAAACAGAGTTTCTACTGCTGTCAAGGCACATAGTCTTGGTGGGCATGGGCACAATATAAGACTTACATAAATGACACAACAATATATAGATACTACATAAAATATTATACATCACAATGACAAATTCAGAAAAGCAAAAAATAATACAGGCTAAGTACGAGAAAAATCTGGAATAGTTGTTCTAGAGCTCAGCTTGAAGAATGAATAATATAGTTGAATGCCTTTGTAGCCAATAAGCTTCTTAAAGCACCATATAGAAACCTCGGGGGCTAGAAAGAAACAATTCCCACCCTCAAGCTTATAGTATAAGAGAATAAAAGAGTGAAAGAGTGAAGAATCCGAGGCAAAGAAAAAGAGCAAACCTATGGAGAAGATGGAGCAGGAAAGAGGAGAAAGGATGAGGGAGAAGAAAGGGACACGAGTACTAAATTAGAGATTGTTATAATCAGAATTCTCAAGCTAACAAACATACTGAAAAGATTACATTCATGAAAAAAGCACACAGGAATTTTTTTCCTATGGCAGCAGGCCTGCCAAAGACATACTATTGTATGCATTCGCCTAAAGTTTTAAAGAGATTAAGAATGAATTCTGCTTAAAAGTGACACGATCATGGTCCTTAATTAAGAAAAGCCTGCTAGAAATAACTTACGTCATCAGGTTAGGGGGATAAGACCTCCACAAGATAGTTGGGTCTGAGATGTAGTTTTCCTAAGAAAGAAGATATAAAAATTAGTCTATTAGTATAATGCAAACTTCTTGGAAAATAAGACAATATTTTCATTTCTTAAACTCCCTATGTCAAGTTCTAAAGAGCCCCCAAAGTCAAACTCTTCAGTTGTTTTAGTTTTGTCAACTCAGCTGAATTGCTTGCTTTAGTGAAGTGAAAATCAATGGATGTTCGAAGTCAAGTAAGACATAATTCTTGGCCTTCTAAATTCTTTCAGTCCAGTAGAGTAAAAAATACATGTATGCAAACAAACATCAACGAACCAAAAAAACAGAAATAGTCCATAACAGAGGTACAATAGCTGCAGGAGAGATGGACTATATCTTGGGTAATCAGAGGGTTTCGGGAAAGAGGTAGCCAGGAGATGGAAGATCAAGGTGCTGCCAAGTTTTATAGATTATGTCCACATAGCCACCAAATCTTTTTCTTAGATAACCATATCTAGTCAGTGAGAATTGTTGCATAAGGAAAACAAATCTAAAATGAACCATCTTTAATAAGAATTTTTTCCCAATGAAATATAACACTTTGTTTTTGTTTATCACTTTTAGTTTTTAAAACAAATCTTCAAGATAAAATTCACTTTGCCTATTTATTTATCGCTAACATGATAGTTAAAAAATTATGTGTCCTGACAAACTAAAAAATATGTTAACTCAGGAGTACTAACACTAAGGTTGATACTGCTTTCCCCCTCATTAGTTAGAATGATACATTTAAAGGTTTAGATTGCCTTAACTGCAAAGCTAATCAACAATTTAAGTTGCTTGGAAAATATCTGAACTGTTTTTAAAGGGGGAAATGGCTAGAAACATTACAACTAATGTAACCTAGCATAAGTATCACTGACATCTTACCCTTTGTGCTAATACAGAGATGCCTGAAAATGACTACAAGATATAAAATAGCATTCAACTGACTACAAATAAGGCTTTCTCAAGCATTAAACATGGTTTAGAATTTTTGCTGTATAAAAACTAAGAGAGACTTATCCATGAAACTTGCTTTACATTAGTTCACTAGTAGAATACCTAATCTTATATAGCAATAGAAGAGGGATTTTCTAAGGTTTAGGGTTTGCTTACATTAAAAAATAGAACAGGATTTCATTTTCTGTTCTGGGTATATAATGTAAATACTTTAAGAAATGAAAATTTAAGCACAGTATATACTTACAGATACTAGAATGAATGTGCCCCAAATACAAGAAAAGAGGTAGAATGCACTAAGCTGACCAGATTCATTAAACTTGCTGTGTTTCGTTTTGGAGAAGTGCATTCGCCTGTTAATTTTCTAAAAATAAAAACAATCAATAATTAAGATTATAAAATATATTTAACATGACAATCATAGTATGGAGAGCTAGTATTTTACAAAGTATAGATTTCTAAGATTGTATACTTACATCCAACACATACTCTTGAATTATGGCATGAACAATTATCGCCACTAGCATGTAGAAGAAAATTGTAGCCAAATCTTTGATACCATAGTAATAAAAAGATGCTGATTCAGTAGCTTGTTCTTCTGAAGGCCAAAAAGGACAGGACACACATACACAAAAATATACATGAGATTATAAAAACAGCACTAAGTACAACATAGTTATGGAAACAAACAAAAGATGATTAACCTAATAAATAAGTACTACAAAAACATCATGGTAATTTGCTTTTGGACATCTTGAGTCATGGCAACAATGAAAATTGAGGAGACTATCTAGGAATTGAAAGCTTCAAAAATTACTTACAAAGACTTGACACATGTTATGTTAGTCACAGCCATCAAAAACCAAAAAACAGGAGGGGGGTGGCCACACTCAGCTCCTTGGGAAGATTGTAAAATTGACATTATCCCAGGCGTAGAGATTAGGTTACACTTAGCCCATTTGCCTGTATTTTTAAAGAACTTTTAAAATTTTCTACTTTCTACCTCTACTTTCCAACTAGACATCTCATTATGATTCTGAAGGAAAAAGAGATTTAACCTGTATTTGATTTAGTTTTGATCTATACACTGTAGAGATAAAGGCAACTGCTTCTTAAAATTGTTTCTAATCCTTGAAATTGCTGTAATTGTTTAGAACAAAGCTTAATCAAAAATCTTAGGAGTTGGTAAAGTGCTTCATTTTTCTCTGGCTTATTCAAATTTCAAAACAACTTTGTGGTTCTCAGTTATCTGATATCTAAATCACTAAATCAAATATTTACAAAACTATATATCATGGGAAAAACCCAACTCAATGTTACATAATTCATCTTACATTTTATTTTATTTTTAAATATATTTTTATTGATTTCAGAGAGGAAGAGAGAAGGATAGAGAGATAGAAACATCAATGATGAGAGAGAATCATTGATCGGCTGCCTCCTGCACGCTCCCAACTGGGGATTGAGCCCACTACCCAGGCATGTGCCCTTGGCCGGAATCAAACCTAGGACCCTTCAGTCTGCAGGCCAACGCTCTATCCACTGAACCAAACCGGCTAGGGCTCATCTTACATTTTAAATAGAGAAATTCAGGGCAAGTTTACTGCCTGAATATGTTAATATTTTATGAACTGAATACCCCATTCCTCCCCCATGCTAGTTAGTTATATTACAGTTTTCAACTACAATCAACTTCCATTAACAACTTGATTTTCACATAGCATAATTTAGAAAAACCTTTTTGAAATGAAACCTAAAAGTATAGTTTGGGTGCTATTACCAAATTACCCCTAGAGCTTACTGACATCCTAATTGAAATAATGTTATAGGTAGAGCACGACAAAAAAGCTGAAAATAAAATAGGCTTAAAAGGATTGTTATTATAGGTCTAAATCATAACTCACTGGTTGGAAAAACTGAAACTAAACATTGTGCCTTCAGAAACCTTGGTTGAACAATGATATTTTAAACAAATGTAAAATATCTATGCTAAAGGGAAGAGAAGGCAAAAAAAAGAAGTTCTTTGACAGAATTTCAAGCTCATTTACAAAAATGTACAACAAACACTAAACACATAAAAACTGATTTCCATATAGTACATAGGGTGAATTCAACCAAAAACATCAGATCTTACATTACAAAATATCAAAATAATATTCAGTCTTATCATGAATGAGATTTGTGAAAATTAATGAAGAACCTAGTGTTCATGGAAATTTCCCAGTTTGTCCAAGTGAACCTTTCTACTTAAGTAGACAATTCTAAAAGAAAACTACTTACCTGTTGCAGGGAGGGTAACATTGTACTGAAGAGTAACAAAAATGATAGCAACTTTTGCTGATATCTAGAAAGAAAAAAAAAGATCAAGTCAATTTGTGACCTATCAATAGTTGATCAGGGGGAAAATATTACAGCTTCTGTCCCCAAATCTAAGAACCAAGGGCACCCTAGTTCCTGCGGCACCCTGAGAGGCACAAATGGAATTCTTGATCACCAAGGAATTGAGGATGGGAGCTCACATTAAGAGCATTCTGCAGTTCACATGAGATTGTGTAATTCACTCCTAACTTCAAGAGTTCAAAAGAAATACTCTCTGCAGAGCCACTCAATGGTGATTTGAAAGATAGTTTCTCTACTCTAGACTAATGAACACACAGGTTCTAGCAAGAAAAAAAATGTTAATGTAAATTAAAAGAAATGGGAACACAGTAGCTATGACAAGGATCAAAGGGTTTGTGGTGTATGTGTGTTGATCTCCCACACACCTGGCATAACTAAGTGGTCAATAAATATTTAACTGACCCGACTACTGGTAAAAGTAAAGCGGTCAGAAGAGAAATACTGAATGCTTACTGAATATTTATAGGTACCAGACAAAAATAAAACAAAGGTGAATGATACAATCCTTGATGACTACGAGCTTAGTTAGGCCAAGAAGACAAAATTATTATAATACTATAGCATCAGTGCCAATGGATATTCAGAATAAACAAACTGTTTTGGTTTTTGTTTTTTTCTTGGGTGGGGAATGAAGCATGTTCTGGAAAGGTTTCTGAGAGGATGTGGTGAGGGTGAGGGAGTTGTCTCGTTGGAAAATAAGTTGACGAGGGGGATGAAGAGGGCAGTGTAGGCAGAAGAGACAGAAAGTGCAAAAGTCAAATAGCAATAAACACAGGCCTGGCATGGGCACACATCAGAAGTGGTAGAAAAACCTAGACAAGCTATCAGTGCTAGAAAGGACCTTGTTTCTTGATCTAAGTAAGTTTAGATTTTATTTTAGACCGGAGAATTTTGAGAAGAGTGAAGTTCATATGTGCTTTTTAGTAGCTGGCTGTGGCTTACTAAGTGGTTTCTCAAGTCTCCCTGGACCCAGACTCCACACTGCAACCAGAATCATCTTCTGATCATGTTAACACATCTCCCCATGGGCACCCTCCACCCGAAAATACTTCACTAGATTCCTGTTCTTTCTCAGATGAACAAAATCTCCAATGTGCCCCAAACGACAATCCATGGTCGGACCCTTCCCCTCGGCCTTCAGCATCCAGCCTCATCTCTGACCATTTCCTCCTGTTCTCTTGTCTGTGGCATTCCTCCTATCACAGGGTCTGTGCAGCTCTACCTAAAACTGCTAGGAAACCTTCACCCTTCAGATCCTAGTTCAGTCACACCTTTTCAAGGAAGCCTGTCCTGTCCCTTAGAGCAGGTCATTTCCTTTGTTAGATTATCTCAGAGAACTGTCTTCCTTTCAAAACACATACTCTTGGTGTAATTATATTAACAATTTCTGTCTCACTCATTAGAAAGTAAGCCCCGTAAGAGCTGGGACCATGCCTGTTTCTGCTCATCATCATATGCTAGAGACTAGCATGAGGCCTGGCACATATTAGGTGATGGCTCAATATTACTGAACTAGAGGCCGGTGCATGGATTCATGCACCAGTGGGGTCCCTCAGCCTGGCCTGCGGGGATCGGGCGAAACTGGCTCTCCG
>NW_005358649.1:2976273-2981458 GCF_000412655.1 Myotis brandtii
CATATACATATACATACTAGATACAATATAATCTGGAGTAAGTATGCAAGTCAAGTATAAAACTTCTGTAAGAGAGCACATGAAAGATAATAAGGCCCGAACTAAGGCAGTGGTAGTGGGATAGAAGTGGGACTTTCAAAGCAGAATAAGGCTTGGTAAGCAAGAGTCAATGATTATGTATTGATGCTTATAGCCTAAGTGAAAAGTAATGGTATTAATAAAAATGTGGAATACAGAAGGAACAGCAGGTTTGAGGAAAAAGAGAAGAAACTGAGTTCTAGAGAAACTTAGATTTCTGTAGGCAGCTAAAGCCTAAGCCTGGAACTCTGCAGGGAGACACTAGCTTAAAGACTTGGGCATCTCTATTTACAGGTAGTAACTGAAGTTGTTGAAAGTACATAAATCATCTATGGACAGGGTATAGTATTCATAGACAAATAGGACATCAGACTGTAGAGTGGGCACAGAAAAAGCTGGTGGCAAAATAAGAAATGATCAGAGAGGCAGAAAGAGAATGAAGAGAGCTTGATGCCCCAAAAGCCAAGGGGCAAACATTTCAAAAAGGTGTGGTTAATAAAGTCAAAGTTTCAAAGAACATGTGGCGGGAAAAGAGTGCAATGGAACGGACAATCTTAGAAGTCGTGGTCACGGCTTGAGTCGTCTCAACAAAGTAATGAGAGCGAAAGCCAATCACAGTGAACTGAGGAACAGAAGAGGAACAAAGTGGTACCTAGTGACAGATGCCAGGTCAGGATTTATGTTGTTTTTATGATGGGAGAGACTGAGCTTGTGTGGGGGCAACATGAGTGTATGCCTTTCTCTGGCAATTTTTAACAATCCACAAATGGGAAGGTACAGGAAAGGCAGATGGCAGACTGGGAAGATGGCTGGCTATGCAGGATGATGGAGAGAAAGACCAAGAGGGAAACGGAGCTGAGGGAGAGTGTGGATAAGTAGTTCAAGTCTGCAGAGAAAGCAAAGCAAGGAGGGGCTAACATACTGGAGAAAAGGAAAGGGGCCAAGGGACTATGGAAGCTCGGACTGGCTGGAGAGCGGGCAAGTGAGAAGCAGAATGAAGGTGAACAGGTAAGTTGTGGCTGAGCCTCTGCTACACTAAAATTCAGGATCTGGAAATAAGCAGGTCTGTGTGATAAAGCCCAGGATATGACACCAAAGTGAGTCACTTAACTCTGGTAGAAATATAAAGGTCACTTGAATAGAAAAAGCCAGTAAGGCTTGTTATAATTTGAATCATTCACATGGATCCATTAGAGCAGAGTGATGGCATGAATTTCCTGGGTAACACTGCTTTCATGCTATTCTTTTTAATAAAGTTGATTGATTACTAAACTTCATTTTTTAATATCTTTATTTAGACTTTCATATATATAAACATAAACACGTAAAACACACACTCACACCCCTGTTTCTAGTTTAGCATATGAGGTCACGGCTACATAGACAAGACAACTTTTTAAGAGGCCCTTACAAATGACAAGTGAAATTCTTCAAAGATTAATTGAATATCAAATACCAAAAGCAAAAACAAATTAGATTATCCTTTTAGGCTAGGCTTCCAAATAAAATTAAAGTCTGGTCTTCAGCTAGTTTATCATGTGACATTAAGTAGAAGAAGAAGAAGAAGAAGCCTGGCCAGGGTGGCTCAGTGGTTGAGTGTCAACCTATGAACCAGGAGGTTACGGTTTGACTCCTGGTCAAGGGCACATGTCTGGGTTGCGGGCTTGATCCCCAGTGGGGGCCAATCAATAATTCTCTCTCATCATTGATGCTTCTCTCTCTCTCTTCCTCTCCCTTCCTCTCTAATATATATATTTAAAGTAGAATAAGAGAAAAAATACAAACTACATACCCCCAAAAAGTTTCTACAAAATTAAACCAGTCATCACATTCTGAACCATTTCTAGGCCCCCTAAGCCACACACTACAGCCAGCAATGCTTTAAACTAATTTTACAATTAATTAATAGTAAGACAAATTAGCCTGGAATAAAATATACTACAGAAATATATAATGATTAAAAAGTAAAATTACTGCATTTATGGCAATTCTGGACATTTACAGCACCATTCGCCATTTACAAGAAAAAAAATGACTTATTCAGATACATCTTAAGTAGGTTACCACAAACTCTAATGAATTGCTTAATTCTATGTTGGATGCAACATCAAGACTATCATATATTTCTTAAAGTAGCTGCCAGTGGAGCATAATGTATTTTTTTCTTTTTGTTATACAGAGGGGTTAGTATTTTGTACTTGTTAGAGGTTGGTGTGACTATTACATTGACCGGGTGCCTGAAAGATAAAAGGACAATTTCTGAATACCAAATTCCACTTTCCCACCAGTTTATATAAAATTAGGTTCTTAAAAAAAAAAAAGGAAAGAAAATGTTGGTATTAAGACAAGTCATGCTTAAAAATAAACCTCCAAAAACTATTCCAAGGTGGTTGTAACTGTAAATGTCCCCCAAACCTGCACGGCCCACACAACCTAGACTCCTGAATACCTGGAAAGTAACTCCCTTCCAGAAGAAAATATTCCTCTTGGAAACCCACAACTCCTCTCTAGCTTCACTTTCAGAAAGCTTCCCAAGTATCCTTACATTTTTCAACTGTTCAAACTTTCCTAACTCAAATATGAAGCCACTAATTATAGACCATAATTTGCATTATGTGGACAGATGCTGACTATACTAAAAACATGATTTCAAATTTCATAAGCAATTTTTGATATCACAAAGTTTCCTGGAAATTAAAGTCTTACATTTCCCCCAAACATACTACTACTCCATCACTCTTTTCAGTATATACAGGGTGGGGCCAAAGTAGGTTTGCAGTTATGAGACATAAAACACAAGTTTATTCTTGTATTATTTTCCATAGGAACAAATGTAAACCTACTTTTGCCCCACCCTGTATCATCTCTTTAAATACTAATGGTTGGACCCTTCTCTCACATAAAAATGCTGTCTTGTATCTTCCCACTTTGATAGATATCTAAGGAATAATAACAGCTACCACTTATGGCATGTCTCTTGTATGCCACTGAACTAGATAGGCATTACACATAGTAATTTTATTCTCTGAGTTTGTCGACGAGCCCCATTTTACAGAGAAGGAAATAATTCTGAGAAGTTAAACGACATGCCTTAGGACCTAAAGCTTAGGTCATCCAGTTTGCAAGCTGTAAAGCTCTAACTTGAACATGGAACCCTTAAGCTCTACCATCTATGCTTTGATAGTATTTCTATATTGATTCTACATTTTGGCTAGTAATATAGTATCTATTATTGCTTTGTCAATTTCACCATAAATCCTGACATGTCCTCAATATAGTCACACAAAAGGCTTAGCTCTACTGCAAAAACATCGACTTTTCTATTATTCTAGCACAATTACTGTCATTCTATAATTGTTAACTTGGAGATTTATCTGCAGTTTTTTTATTTTTTATTTACTTATTTTCAATTTATTGATTTTAGAAAGAGGGAGAGGGAAAGGAAGAGAGGAAGAGAAACATCGATTTGTTGTTTCACTTACTTACGCATTCATTGGTTTCTCCTTGTATGTGTGTATGTGCCCTAATCAGGGATGGAACCCAAAACCTTGATGGATGGGACAATGTTCTAACCAACTGAGCTACCTGGCCAGGGCTATAAGCAATTATTTTAAAATAGCAAAACTAACCTGGTCAATTTTTCCTTGTATGTAGATAACATGCTTTCAAATCCTAAAACTGTAACATATGGTAAGAAAAATGTATAACTTGCACAAACTTCCCTTTCCTGTATACTACTTTAATGTTCTTTTGAACTGACCCTAAAAACTTTTTAGATCGTTGTTGTATCTATTTAGCTGTACAAATTTTACATATTTACATAAGGGCAAAAAACCACTCACTGTTAAAAAAATCATTAACACACGAGACAAGGTACAGATGGTGAATTTCCCTAGAATTGTGATAAGACAATGTGAAATATCTTACATAAAAGCAAAGTTAGCCTTTTCTAAGGGTCAGTATTCCTGATTTATATTCCATTTAATTCAAAGCATTGTAAACATACCTTGCAGTTAACAGTACTCCTATATTATATCTTTAAAGTGAGGAATTCTTACCATATGGAGATGGATTATGGGAAATTTATACAAAGTAGTATTTCTTTTTTGAAACATTTCTATTTATTGATTTTAGGAGAGAGTGGGGGAGAAGGAGAGAGAAATATCGATTCGTTGTTGCATTTATTTATACATTCCTTGGTTGACTCTTGTATGTGCCTTGACTGGGGATCCTATGGGCAACCTTGGTGTTTTGGGACAACGCTCTCACCAACTGAGCTACCCGGCCAGACCACAAAAGTATTACCTCTAATAACAAAGCAGAAAGTACAAATAAACAGAAAACTCAGAAAGGGAGTACAAATGTCGAGCACTGCACTTTTAGTAACGTCATGCATTCACACGGTACTCGCATGGCGCCTTCACACCACAGCACAGGTGACGTTCTGTCCTGACTCGGCGCAGAACCCGGAGCGGAACCCGGGGCTGGGCCTTCGGTCACCGAGCAGGTAAGCAGCGCGGGCCCGGCCTGCAGCGGAGCGAGCTCCCTTCCACCTTTCCTTCCTCTACACCTACTCCCTCCTCCACAATAGATTAAGCGGAAATCAATGACACCGCCAGGAACTTAAAAAAATCTATAGTTAGAATAGCCCATTTGAAGAAAAGCAACAATAAATTAAAATACATATTAAGTTACCCGATAACAACATTAAAAAGCCTGTATGGACTACATTGAAAAATTTCACTCATCCTTTGGTCATTGGCAGCCTCGTTCCACTAGTTTTTTTGTTTGTTTTTTTTTTTTTCTTTCCAGAATTCGTAAAGTCCCTCATTCAACAAATAGCTCAGCAGCTGCTACACCCAGGCCCTATCCCGGGCCCTGGAAACGTGACACACCGTCGGCCCTTACCTTCCAGAAGGGGGGACGGGCGGGGGGTCAATAAATAAGATAAGTACATGGGACAGGGCGCAGGGGCTTTGGAGAAAAATACAAAAGGGAGAGAAGGGAGGGGACGGGCGTGTCTACTGGGGGGCGAGGGGGGAGAGCCGGAGGCTGCCGCCTCGCCCAGCGCATCACCCACAGGCAACAGCTGTCGGCGAGTCCTCCG
>NW_005358649.1:2982598-2998174 GCF_000412655.1 Myotis brandtii
GGCAGTACCGGCCGGCGAGGGCAGGAGCCTGCGCCAAGCAACGTGCCACCCCTGCTCCGCGCCAGGCCAAGGGTTGAGGCACAAACTTCCCGAGCCGAGTGAACAGGCTAAATCTCCAGCCCGGGCGCTGACCGCCACGTGTTGTGGCGGGAAGGGCTGCAGGCATGCTTTCCCGCCCTCCTGGCTACCTTGGGCTGGGTTGTCAGTGCCTGCTTCCTTGTTGAGTGTCACTTCTTTTTATTTTTTTTATTTTTTAAAAAATATATTTTATTGATTTTTTACAGAGAGGAAGGGAGAGGGATAGAGAGTTAGAAACATCGATGAGAGAGAAACATCGATCAGCTGCCTCCTGCACACCCCCCACCGGGGATGTGCCTGCAACCCAGGTGCATGCCCTTGACCGGAATCGAACCTGGGACCTTTCAGTCCGCAGGCCGACGCTCTATCCACTGAGCCAAACCGGTTTCGGCAGAGTGTCACTTCTTTAAAAACAAAACATATATATATATATTTGGTGACCCACTGAGACACATTGGCTGGGCTAAGAATGTGGGTTTTTGAACCAGAATTCTGCCACTTATTATCTGTGTGATCATGAACAAGTTACGTAAACTCTATGAGTCTTGATTTCCGCATTCATTTATGCATTCATTTATTCAAAGAATATTTATTGGGTAGCTAGGCACTGGGGATACAGAACTGAATTAAAAATACAAATTAACCTATTCTGATGGGCTTTCAGTCTAGCGGTGGGAAATCTTTAAACAAGATTTAAAAAGTAGAACATGTTAAACTGAGATGAGGGTCCCAGAGAAAAATAAAGCAAGGGAACAGGGACAGTGTTGGGAAGTTGCATTTGCCTGAAGACCTCAAGGAGGTGAGGGAGCAAGCCACCTGGATATCATCTATAAAAAGATTACTGTAAGTGCCTACTTTAGCAACTAAATAGATGATTCAAGGAAAGTACTTAGTAGAGGGTTAGGGCTCTATAAATATTAGCTGTTATTGTGTTCCTCCTTTCTGGTCAAATGATTACTGGTTTCACTCACCTCCAAATCGCCTTCCAGTTTTTACATTAGAATGATGCTTCAAATAAGCTCAAAGTTTTTGGTGGTTTCCCCCATGACTAGCCCATGATGATTTGGCCCCTGCTTACTCAGATGGGCTCAAACCCTGCCTGGATAGGCCCCAATCTCCTAGTACCAGCATTACTGACTTCACACACTGTACAGCATGCGCTCTCCCCTAGCTATGTGTCTACTGCTTCTGTCCAGAATGCTTTCTCCTCTTCCCCCAGGACACTCCTACCCAGCGGTTCTCAACCTGTGGGTCGCGACCCCTTTGGCGGTCGAACGACCCTTTCATAGGGGTCACCTAAGACTATCCTACATATCAGATATTTACATTACGATTCATAACAGTAGCAACATTACAGTTATGAAGAAGAAACAAAAATAATTTTATGGTTGGGTCACAACATGAGGAACTGTATTTAAAGGGCCAGAAGGTTGAGAACTACTGCTCCTACCCATTCCTCTAAATCTCATTCATGTGTGACCTCTTTGAAACCTTCACTGACTGCTCCCTTATAATTCAATTATATGTTTTAATAGCTTTGAGCTATAATTTATATCACATAGTTCGCCTATTTTAGGTGCACAATTTGACGGTTTTTAGTGTATTACAAAGTTGTGCAGCCATCACAATAATCTAACTTTAGAACATTTTTATTATCTCCAAAGGAAAGAGTCTTTGTTCTTGAAACTCATATGCCTGGAATGAAAGACAGATAATAGACAAATAATCGCTGATGTGATGGGTGTTTTCAAGACTTGCTTGGGGAAGGGTGCAATGGAAGGGTTCTAGGTCACTTGGAAGTTAAGTGTTCCATTGAAGATGAGTTTTTAAACTGAAATTGACTTTTTCATACCTTAAAATTTAATTATTTTTCACTCTTTGATGAGAAAATATCCCCACTGGTCTTTCAGCCGCATAAACCTACCATACTCTGGTCAGGCCTAGGACCTGGGGTGATCATTTGTATTTGGCAAGACAGAGGACGTGTGGTTGTCTAATTGGGTTTCGCAGGAAACAGATGCCAAAACAGACTTAGAATCATAAGAGATTTATTGACAATAGCATTTGTGAAATATAAAGGGAAGAGGAGTCAGCAGGGAAAGCCTTCAGACTACAGCGCAGGTCTGACATCTGTGAAAGGAAGGAAGGAGGACTGGGCAGGAAGAGCTTCAGACTGTGTAGCCAAGTTTTGGCCGGCCCAGTCGCGAGCTCCAGTACGCTGGGCAGAAACGGTAAGTCTTTGTACCACTGATGTGCTCAGTCAGGCACTGCAAGCTCCTACCCTGCATGCTTGCCCTCTTCTGTTAGGCACCATCTCCATAGCTCTCTATTGGGCTCTGGTAACCACTCTTTTGGTTTAGGGACAATCTGTTCTTTTTGCAGTAAGGATCACCTCAATGTGGCAGGGAGAGCTCAGGCAATGGGTAATTGGCCCATGAGCTCCGTACAGGTTCTACACGGCATCTTGGGAGCTTTGTTCACCTGGATGTGCTCAATGACCAGAGAATCTACATCTACACCCTTAAGTCCAGCATGAGTCTCTGCATTTTTAAGCATTGCAGCAAAAATTCAGCACTCTTTTTGGGCCACTGGCCCTGCGTCCAGCCCCTGTTTGGCCTGGGCACACCTATCAACTCCACCACTGTAATGACAGAATGGCACATGATGCTTCTGTAAAGTGACATCCTTTAGATAATTGGTGGCTTTTGGGATATGCATACCCTTGATGGCCTGGGTAGTTTCATGAGTGTTTGTAAAGTTACCTGGGTCAAGTGAATAGCGAACCATTTTCAGAGGTCGCCTCAGGCCACTCACAGGAAGAGTAGGACTATTTCTTCATCCCTCTTGTTTCTTTGTTTCAGTTTGGTCTCATTTTTCCTTATTGTAAATAGATGTTATTTACATGGCAGAAAATACTGTCACTTTAGGTTCTATCAGAACAATACCCAGGAAAGACTTAGACTAGGTTGCCTTGGTTGCTTGATCATTTCCAGGTCAACCTTTGTGGCCCACTTTAGTCACATGCTTTTCCCTATGGGTAGGGTGAGTCTATTACCAGAAGTTGTGGAGGAAGGGGTTTGGGGTAAATAAGAACATGAACCATCTGGTGGACAGGTTCTGGATGTAGAGGAAGAGCAGGAGGTGGTTGGATCAGAGGAGGTAAAAAATAAAGAGTAGCATGAACACAAGTGAATGAGCATAATAGATGGGTGGAGTGACTTGTATTTGAGGCAACGACCAAGAGCTATGGAGATGTATGGTGGGGTGGATATCTGAAATAACCTCAGCAGACACAGAGGGAGGAAGGGGTCTTAGTTTGAATTTGTTATGCTTTCAAGAGGGTCCTAAAATACGTCAGCATTTCCTGGGGGGTTGGCACATGCTGGACACAGCAGCTTATTTGGGGATGGCTTCAAAAGGCAGCTGGGCACTTCCAGCTGCCAGGAAGCACGCAGTACATCACTTTCACCTGAGGAGAATGAATCATTCTCTTTTTGCATCATTCTGTGCAAAATGCTTTCGTAAATGGCTTCTATAATTAGAAGGTCTTATGCCTCAGGGAATTTGTAACTGGTTGAACTGAGCTGATATCTTGTAGCCATCAAAAAATGATGTATGGCTCATTGCCTAGTAGAATCAAGGTCTTAGGGTGGTGGCCAAAGATTCTTTGGAGCTGTTTTCTTGATTGCATCAGCCCAAGACAAAGCTTACAGCACAAATGAAAAAGCTAACATGTAGACAATTCTTTGCAGTCCCCCAAGCACTGTTGATATATATTAGTAATTTTAACCTTATATTAACCTGGGACATAATGTTATCCCTATTTCAAATAAGGAAATAGAGGCTCTGTAAAATAACTTGTTTAGGATTTTACAACTATTGAATTTTAACTCCCAAGGTGAAGAATGTGAATTTAATCTTAGAAAGTTACGGTAAGAATTTATTAAAGAATAAAGATGGCATTTTTTTGGAGCTTAAATGGTACAAGTCAAAGTGAAATAATCATAGAGGAATATGTGAATATATTATTGACGACAATGACTAAATAATAGCAACTAGTATTTACTGGGTGCAAAGGGTTGTACTAAACACTATGAACACTTAATACTCATAACAACAAATTGAATTGCTATCATTTCTTTTCGACAGATGAGGAATATTATTACTAAACTGTTGCTATCACCACCACCATGACAAATGGAAACAGGAATAGACCATATATACAGAATTTAATTACTAGTAGTTTATTTTAATTGGGGAAATGAGCACTAGCTCAGGGAAGGAAAGAGAATGGGATAAGTCCCTGAGACTAAGACAAATGATAGCCTTTGTCCCTGTGAAGCAAGCCACTCACATTTCCTAGGCAATTTATCAGTCCTTCTGAGCATCACTCATACCCACCAGCATTTTCTTTGGTCGTCAAATTGAATCCACATCCTCAAACTGTAGTGTAAATATTGCTCTACTAAATGGAGTGGGGATTAAAAGAAATAGGAGTAATTCAGGACCAATGCAGCTTCGGGCATGGGATAATGGTGATGCTATTTATCCAAATGGTGAGTTGCGAAGGGCGGTAATTAGGAATATAAAATTGTGGAATAAGAAAAGAGTTGGTTTTAGATGTATTGAGTTTCTTCACATTGATGTCTGGACTTTGGGAGACAGCCAAATGAAGAATTCCTGCAGATAGCAAGAGATTTAGGCCTGGGGTTTTGGTGAATGGTTCCAGCTCAAGCACACATCTGGAAATTATTCAGCATGGTGGTAATGGTTAACACCACTAACATGGTTAGATCTTTGAGGTGGTGAATAACAAGAAAGGAGATCAATGTATCCAGTCTTGGGGGTTCCCATGGCAAAGGGAATAAAGGGGACCAAGAACTTATGTATATTGCATTTAATAGCAATGATTTTCAGTGTTTTTTTCAAACAATAATTTCCATGAAGTCTCCATATAATCTGAATGATGAGACTTTTATGCTCACAATATTCTTTCACTCTATAATCCTAATAACTGATTTATTTTAGGTTTAAATGCTATTGCATGAAATGTGATGGTCCAAAGGATAGTTATTCCTTTGAAGTTGAAATTCATTAAAAACATACTAAATGAGACAAGTAATAAAATGGGAAAGAAAAAGAATAATTATATTCAAGAACTGAATTCCAAGAAAAAATGTTGCAAGACTAGCTTCTAGGAAGCCAAGCAAAAAGTGAACATGGTGAATTAACTAGATATTGTCCCACGTAGGGATTTTGAAACAGGGTAATTATCACTCTCGCATGGATCTTCCCTAACCTGGAGGTTCTGATGAATGAGTCTTGTGTGGGGTCTGGTAAGTAGTGTGTGTTTTGAAAGTTCTTCAAGTGATTCTGAGAATTAGTCGAATTTGACAAGCACTAGTCTAACAAAGGAAACATACTGACCATAAAAAAATATTTTGTTTTTTATTGATTTTGAGAGAGGAAGGGAGAGGAACTGAACCACTATTCAGTTCACAGGACAGAAACAGTTTTATTCTAGCCCTTAAATCTGAGATTTCGTGCCATGGACACTGAACATCAATAATAAGACAGAGCTGTCCTCAATATCATTAAGAAAAAACAGGGAGAGGTTTTTATGTAGGTACCTCATTCTAACCTTGGATAAAGAAAAAACCAACACAATACTTATTATAATTGATGTAGGTAAAGAACCGATGGAAAAATGACATTCCTTGGCCCTCTTCAGACATTCTGGTTCAGTAAATCTGGGTAGGCACCAGAAATTTGCATTTGTAATAAGTGCCATAAAAGTGGTCCAAGACCACATTTTTGCTCTGAGAGAATGCATGGTTGACAATATTTCTCAGTTTCAGGTTTAGAAATAAAATCTTGAGATATCCCACTTGTGATAGGCATTTTTTGCAATTTTTTAAAAAAATGAAGCAGGAGAAGGAAGCATGATCAATCTACTTCCACAAAGTAGGCTGGGAGAACTTCTGTGGTGTAAGACAGAGAACTTCTTCTAGTGAAAACTTTTCTTCAATCCTTGGAAAAATCTAAAACGTAGGTTGCATCACATGCCAAGAGAATAGATGTTAGTCTCACCTTAAGAGGAAAAAGTTGATACTCAGTGGATTCAAATCTTAAAGAATCATAGGAAAAAAAATGGGAAAACTAATTGACTAGTAGTCTTCTCGTAGGGATTCTTTTTTTAAAAAATATATTTTATTGATTTTTCACAGAGAAGAAGAGAGAGGGATAGAGAATTAGAAACATCAATGAGAGAGAAATATCGATCAGCTGCCTCCTGCACACCTCCTACTGGGGATGTGCCCGCAACCAAGGTACATGCCCTTGGCCGGAATCGAACCTGGGACCTTTCAGTCCGCAGGCCGACGCTCTATCCACTGATGAGCCAAACTCAGGGCGGGATTCTTTTTTTAAAAATAATTTTGTTTTTATTGATTTTGAGAGAGGAAGGGAGATAGATAGGAACATCAATGAGAGAGACAGAAGATGAAGATATGCAGAGAAGACAAAGTGATGACACGAATGTAGATACTGTTGAGTAAACAGAAAATGGGTAAGCAGAAGGTATGAGTAATCCAAACCTACTCCGTGTATTGAATGGGAGACAAAGGCCGGGGTGACAGAAACAAAAAGGAATGAAATCACCATAATGGTTGGGGACAAACTCTTGCTGTTGAGGAGGCAACAAAATGATTCCTAAATTGTGTGTGTACTCCAGTCTGTGTGAAGCATGGCTGGGTGTCACATTGGTTCCTGTGAGCTTTGTGTGTTCCCATGAGATTCTTCTTATTCCTAAAACCTCAGCCCACAACTATATAGTCTAACCCAGGGGTGGGCAAACTTTTTGACTCGAGGGCCACAATGGGTTCTTAAACTGGACCGGAGGGCCGGAACAAAAGCATGGATGGAGTGTTTGTGTGAACTAATATAAATTCAAAGTAAACATCATTACATAAAAGGGTACGGTCTTTTTTTTTTTTTAGTTTTATTTATTTCAAACGGGCCGGATCCGGCCCGCGGGCCGTAGTTTGCCCACAGCTGGTCTAACCACATAAATTAGTTTCCCAACCACGTGATGTTCTGCCATATCTGTTTATGTGCATATGCTATTCCAAGTGAACAATTCTCACCTCCCAAATACCCCTAACTTCTGGCTGTCACCTGCTCATCGTTTAAGACTGAGCTCAGGCTTCTTGCATCTTTCTACAACCCAACCAGGTTAGACTCTTCCTTTACTCCAAACATGGCACTGCATATTGTATGTGTGTCCCCACAACCAGAATATGAGTTTCTTTAGAGAGCAGAGATGCTGTTTTGTTCCTTTTTTTATCTCCAGTGCCTGATCCAGTCCCCAGCACAAAGTGGATACTTAACGAATGCCATTGTTTTTGTTCAAGTTCCGTTGCTTTGACATTTTCAATAACCAATACGTTTGATAGCCTTTCATTATCACCCCTCTCCCAATAGGTCTACTTGCAGCTTAAAGTGTACCATGGTACTTCAGACAGTGATATGGAATCATGGCTTTGTGCATGAGATTTCCTCAGTTCTGAATGCCCTTCTCATCCCTGTTCCCTAACTCCCTCCAAGAATGGAAGCAGGAAGACCAAAGTTAAGGGCTGCTGCAGTAGTGCAGGAGAGAGATGATGATGGCTTGGACTAAGGAGTGCTGGTGGAGTAAGAGGGAGTGAGCAATTCTAGAGGTGGAATAGTCAGTACTTGGTAAAGAATTGGGAATGAGATGAGGGAGGGGGCATAACAATGACAATTAGGTTTTCTGATTTGATCAGAAAGAATGGAGAAGCAAGTTACTAGTAAGAGGTAACTAAACATTCAGATTTCTATATAATCAGATGTCTTGTCTAGATTTTGCTATGTGCAATACTTAGGGAATGGGAATTCTGATTTTTTTCTTTTTTGGTGCTGGTGTTGGGGAGGATATTTATAGTTATTTTTTAATTTTCCATTTTATTTTATTTTTTTTAATATATATTTTATTGATTTTTTACAGAGAGGAAGGGAGAGGGATAGAGAGTTAGAAACATCGATCAGCTGCCTCCGGCCTGGTTAGTACTTGGATGGGAGAAACATCGATGAGAGAGAAACATCGATCAGCTGCCTCCTGCACACCCCCTACCGGGGATGTGCCTGCAACCAAGGTACATGCCCTTGATGGGAATCGAACCTGGAACCCTTCAGTCCCCAGGCTGATGCTCTATCCAGTGAGCCAAACCGGCTAGGGCAATTTTCCATTTTAACCATTTCAAGTATACCATTCAGTGGCATTAAGTACATTCAATTGTTTGTGTACAATCATGACCACCATCTATCTCTAGAATTTTTTTCATCCTCCCAAACTGAAATTCCTTACCTACTAAACAATAATTCCCCACTTCTCCCTTCCCCCAATCCCTGGCATCTACCATTTTACTGTCTCTATGAATTTGACTACTCTGGGTACCTTATACATGTGGAATCATATATTTGTCCTTTTGTGATCGGCTCATAGCACTTAGTGCAGTGGTTCTCAACCTTCTGGCCCTTTAAATAGTTCCTCATGTTGTGACCCAACCATAAAATTGTTTTCGTTGCTACTTCATAACTGTAATGTTGCTGTTATGAATCGTAATGTAAATATCTGATATGCAGGATGGTCTTAGGCGACCCCTGTGAAAGGGTCGTTAGACCGCCAAAGGGGTCGGGACCCACAGGTTGAGAACCGCTGACTTAGTGTAATGTCTCAAGTTTCATCCATGTTGTAGCATATGTCAGAATTTCCTTCCTTTTTAAGGCTCAATACTATTCCAGTGTATGTATACACAACATTTTTATTTATTCACTCATCTTTCAATGGACACTTGGGTTGCTTCCACTATTTGGCTATTATTTTATTTTTATTTTTTAAAAATATATTTTATTGATTTTTTTACAGAGAGGAAGGGAGAGGGATAGAGAGTTAGAAACATCGATGAGCGAGAAACATCGATCAGCTGCCTCCTGCACACTCCCTACTGGGTATGTGCCCACAACCAAGGTACATGCCCTTGACGGGAATCGAACCTGGGACCCTTGAGTCTGCAGGCTAATGCTCTATCCACTGAGCCAAACCTGTTAGGGCTATTTGGCTATTATTAATGATGCTGCCAGGAACCTGGGTGTACAAATATCTGCTCCAGTCCCTGTTTTCAATTCTTTTGGGTATATACCCAGAAATGGAATTGCTGGATCATATGGCAGTTCTATGTTTAAGTTTTTGAGGAACCACTATATTGTTTCCATGGACGCCACACCATTTTACATCCCCACCAGAAATGCACAAGAGTTCCAATTTCTCCATATCCTTCCTAACACCTATTTTCTTTTCTTTTCTTTCTTTTTTTTTTAAATAATAGCCATCCTAATGGGCATGAAGTGGCACCTCATTGTGGTTTTAATTTGCATTTCCCTAATCATTAGTAATGCTGAGCAACTTTGCATGTGTTTATTGGCCATTTGTATACCTTCTTTGGAGAAGTTTCTATTCAAGTCCTTTGCCCAATTTTGAATTGGGTAGCTTGTTTTTTGTTGTTGAGTTCACAATTACTTTGTAATATGGAAAGGTTTCAGAAACACAACAGGTCTCTAGGGCAGTGATGGCGAACCTATGACACGCGTGTCAAAGGTGACACGCGAACTTATTTTTTTGGTTGATTTTTCTTTGTTAAATGGCATTTAAATATGTAAAATAAATATCAAAAAAGTAAGTCTTTGTTTTACTATGGTTGCAAATATCAAAAAATTTCTATATGTGACACAGAACCAGAGTTAAGTTAGGGTTTTTCAAAATGCTGACACGCCGAGCTCAAAAGGTTCGCCATCACTGCTCTAGGGCATGAGAGTAGGTGTTCAGAATAGTATGAAAATGCTAGGGTCTTGGGGAAAAGGGCAGAAAGAGGGAGTTAAAAAATATTAAAAGTCTTATCTTAGGAAAGAGTACAGAAAATACATTCTCAGGATTTTGAGCTCATTTTAGTAATGTGGTTTGATAACCTTGTGGGTTAAATAAGCATTGGTGGCCACACTGAGAACCTAACCACTACTTAAGAACATTACTTATATAAAAATGCACTGTCTTATAATCCTCTAATTAAAAGAATTGGTATAAGTGGAATACTACGCTGCTATAAAAAGGAACAGACACCAGGGGGGTGAGGTGATGAGTGGGAGGTGGGGGGGAGGCAAGGGGGTATAAGGATACACATGTAATACCTTAATCAATAAAAGAATTGGTATATAATTCATATACTGTATATGTTTATGACTATTTCTATACTAAAACCTAAACGAGGAAAGTAAGTTGGTTATACTCATGGATTACAAAAATAATTATTATATAATGGTTTTAGCTGGGAATATAATATTTTTTAATTACCCAAAGTTGATATACATAAATCACTTGTGGAATCTATAATAATAAAAGCATAATATGCTAATTAGACTGGACAGCCGGACGACCTTCCAGACGAAGCCGGGGCTGTGAGGGCCAAGCAAGCTGCTGTGGCTGCGAGGGCCGAGCCGCTTGCACAGCTTTCGTGCATTGGGCCTCTAGTATCATTATAAGAAAGTAAACATGATAAAGGGCTACAGAATACATAATCATGATATAATCGATAGAAACATGAAAACAAACCTATCATCTGAAGATATAGACAAGGGTTGCAGAAAAGGAAGGGTTACATAGAAATTACTAAGGCAGCTAGAGAACACAGTACCACTGGCCACTGGTAATAGGTAACCAATCTCTAAGAATAATATCCAGTTTAAATTATATAAGTTTTATTATTTTTAAAGTAATCATTTTACTTAATCAATTGTAAGTGGATAACTCTTGGTTCCTGAATATTTGGTAAAATGTTACATGATCTAGGTTAGATAAATATTTTATATCATAGATGTAAAGTATAATTTATATATTTGAAAACGACATTATTTTAAAGTATATCCAGAGTTATTTTAAATGTTATATACTCTATAATCTCCATAAATAATTAATAGTTAAGAAAACATACCATTCTCTAAAAACAAAACAACAGAACTTTCACTAATATGAAACTAAAGATGAGCTTTCCATTTCTTGTCAGGATCCATGTTGCTAACTGTGGAAAGAAAGAGTAAAATTTTAACAGTGGATAAGCAAATTCACTGGATTTTTAATTATTTTCTGGCTAAAAAAAGCATTCATTCCTAAAATAATTTTGTTGCTCAATATAAAGTTGGTATTTTTTTTTGGTATATTTAAGAACAATGATGAAGCTTCTACACAAAATTCAATCTTTGAACCAGTTGATTTTAAGGATTAAACTTTTATAAAGATTCTTAATTTGACAAATTAACCTAACACTAATAAACAATTGTAGAATTACTGCTTTAATATCTTTTTTTTTTTAAATATATTTTTTATTGATTTTTTTACAGAGAGGAAGGGAGAGGGATAGAGAGTTAGAAACATCGATGAGAGAGAAACATTGACCAGCCGCCTCCTGCACACCTCCTACTGGGGATGTGCCCACAACCAAGGTACATGCCCTTGACCGGAATCGAACCTGGGACCTTTCAGTCCTCAGGCCGACGCTCTATCCACTGAGCCAAACCGGTTTGGCCTGCTTTAATATCTTTGAGTTAACTACCTTTAGGACTGCTAAAACCTTCAGCTGTTCCCAAATCTTCTACATGTAAAATTCTTCATAGATCTTGTGGTCTAGGAGAAGAGAAGCTATTTTCCACTACATGCCTTTGACTGTCATTCTGGTGGGTGAGGTCTGGAACCTCTAAGCAAGATTCTAATTCCTGTGCGAGTGTTTGGTTCCCACGTGTGGCCACTGGCCTTTCATTATTGACCCTTTCTAGTGCCTGTCTCTTTAACTTATAGTGATATTCAAGGGAGGACTCTAATGGGTGTTATTTTTCCTGAAAGGAACTAGTTCATTTGTAAAAAAAAAAAAAAATTTAAATGCTGGCAGTAAAAGAAAATTCAGAAGTATACTTACATATCATTCCATCTTTTTCTAATTTTTTCAAATGAAGCAAGAGATTACGTTCAGCCACGATATGTAAATTCTCAGGAGTATTCTTAAAAAAGAGAAAGAAAACAGTTTTTTTTAAAAAAAGGGACAGAGTTAATCCTTTTGAAACTTAAAGAAATGCAACAAAAGGAGAAAATTTTAACTTAAATTCATTTAAAAATTTTCATTTTATTGTTGACACTATTACAAATGTCTCCTGTTAAATTCATTTTTATATAGTAATAGCCAAAACTATTTCAGCTTGTACATGTCTTGCTTCAGGCACTGTATTCTTATTTATATTTCTATAGATCAGAGGTTCTCAACCTGTGGGTCGCGACCCCTTTGGGGGGTCAAACGACCCTTTCACAGGGGTCGCCAAAGACCATCGGAAAACACATATATAATTACACATTGTTTTTGTGATTAATCACTATGCTTTAATTATGTTCAATTTGTAACAATGAAAATACATCCTGCATATCAGGTATTTATATTACGATTCATAACAGTAGCAAAATTACAGTTATGAAGTAGTAACGAAAATAATTTTATGGCTGGGGGTCACCACAACATGAGGAACTGTATTAAAGGGTCGCGGCATTAGGAAGGTTGAGAACCACTGCTATAGATAGAAGAGACTGTAAGTTCCATATGGTTTTGTTTACTACTGAACACCAGAGCTTAGCATAATGGCACACAGTAGGAGCTAAATATTTTACGAATGAATAAATGTAAAAATTATTCTAGATAGCTTTGATGATGCTATATACATTGGCCCTATGGTTTATTTATTAGGTTATATGATGATAACTTTTCACATTTAGTTTTCATCCTGGATACTTTTTTTGGACTTCTCTTAAACATTGATGTTTACAGTGCATTATATCATTGACTCTCTTCTCTCTTTTTGTTAATACTCACCTGAGGATATTTTCTCCATTGATATTAGAGAGTGGGAAGGAGGGAGGGAGGGGTAGAGAGAGAGAAACATCAATGTGAAAGAGACACATTACTTGGTTGCCTCCCGCATGCGTCCCAACCAGGGCTGGAGATTGAACCTGCAACCAGTTCCATGCCCATGTCCAGGAATCAAACACAAGACCCTTCAGTGCAGGGGCTGATGCTCTAACCATGGAGCCACAGTGGCCAGGGCTCTTTTCTTTTTTACTAACCCAACATGCTACAGCACTATCACGCATTGATTCCCAAATATAAACCTCTAACCCTAAACTCCCCTTTAAGCTCCAGTACCATATCCTATCTCCACCAGTGTGATCTTCTAGAATGCATTATGTGACTCCCTTGCCCAAGATCTTTGAGTGATTGGTCATTCCCAGGTTTTTGGCTAAAGCTCAAATTTGTTAGCATGGCAATCAAGGCTTCTCATGACCTGATTATGCTTGTCTTTACCCGAGTCATTTCCTGGGCCTCCCTTCCTGACCATCTATGCATTCATATGTGGTTTCTTCATGGGATTTCAAACACACACAATGCTCTTTTATTACTCCGTGTTTAAACACATCTTTCCTTGTTTAGATCCAATTAAATGATTTAAGTTTCTGAAGCTTTTCCAGAAAAGCCTCATTACCTTACACCTTCATCGGCAGAATTTATCCCTCTTTCCTTGTGCCCTGACATATTGTACATAGGCCTTGGAGGAAGCCTGTTGTGATAGAAACAAGATTTGAAGATCTGACATCTGACACTTGAGTATGTGACATCTGCTAGTTTTGTGCCCTTGAAAAAGTTACTTAGCTTACACTTTCTGAGTCAGTTTAAAAAATATTTTTATTGATTTGAGAAGAGGAAGAGAGAAACATCAATGATGAGAGAGAATCATTGATCAACTGCCTCCTGCATACCTTCCACTGGGGATAGAGCTCGAAACCTTGGCATGTGCCCTGACTGGGAGTCGAACCGTGACCTCCTGGTTCATAGGTTGACTCTCAACCACTAAGCAACACTGGTCAGACCTGTGTTGGTTTTTTATTCTATTAAACTGGAATAATTGTATCTTTATGCAGTAAAAATTTGAGGTATTTGAATTAGGTGCCTCAAATCACATTTGTTAAGGTAAAGCATTTAAATAGTGTCTACCACATAAAAATGTGCTAAAAAATGGGAGCTATTATGATAGTATTACAAGTATGTGTTTTTTCAAATATATATATATATATATATTTTTTTTTATATATTTTATTGATTTTTTACGGAGAGGAAGGGAGAGAGATAGAGAGTTAGAAACATCGACGAGAGAGAAACATTGATCAGCTGCCTCCTGCACATCTCCTACTGGGGATGTGCCCGCAACCCAGGTACATGCCCTTGACCGGAATCGAACCTGGGACCTTTCAGTCCACAGGCCGACGCTCTATCCACTGAGCCAAACCGGTTTCTGCTCAAATATATTTTAATGATATATTTTATTGATTTCAGAGAGGAAAGGAGAGGAAGAGAGATAGAACCATCAATGATGAAAGAGAATCATTGATCAGCTGCCTCCTGCAAGCCGCACACCAGGGATTTAGCCCACAGCCCGGGCGTATGCCCTGACTGGGAATCAAACCATGACCTCTTGGTTCATAGGTCGACGCTCAACCACTGAGCCAAGCCGGCTGGTGTTTTTTATTTTTTTTATTTTTTAAATGTGTACTTTTCCTTTCCATCAACACAACTTTGTGTTGAACATGAATTGAGTCCTTTGAGGGCAGGAATCTGTAGCCATCTTTATATCTCTGTTTTAGTCCGTGTATGGCACATGAAAGGCAGTCAATAAGTGTTTGCTGAATGAATAAATCCTTTGCAATACTTAATGCCATTCTATATGCAACAGATATTTCACACATAAACACAGTGAATACACAACTGAATAAAATTCTGAATGCTAAACCAGTATTTAGGCATGGACAGATACTTGATGATGACTCATCTGTGAGAGTTATCAGAGTTCTGTCTGTACTTACAATAGAAAAAAACCCCAAAAGCCCTAGCTGGTTTGGTTCAGTGGATAGAGCATCGGCCTGCAGACTGAAGGTCCAAGGTTCGATTCTGATCAAGGGCACATGCTCGGGTTGTGGGCTCGATCCCCAGTAGAGGGCATGCAGCCGATCAATGATTCTCTCTCATCACTGATGTTTCTCTCTCCTTTCCTGTCTGAAATCAATAAAAAAATATGTATATATGAAAAAAGAAAAAAAAAACTAATGTACTAATGAATAGTCTCAAGTGACTCTAGTCTAGTATTATGAGGGAATGAACTCTTTCACAGAATTTAAATATTTACATTATCCTTTTGCCAATGGCAGTCTTTTATCCTTAGCCATTTTAACCCTTAGTCTGTTTTTTTTCTTTCTTTTCCTTCCTTCCTTCCTTCCTTCCTTCCTTCCTTCCTTCCTTCCTTCCTTCCTTCCTTCCTTCCTTCCTTCCTTCCTCCCTCCCT
>NW_005358649.1:2998184-3002949 GCF_000412655.1 Myotis brandtii
CTTCTTTCTTTCCTTCCTTCCTTCCTTCCTCCTTTCCTTTCTTCCTTCCTTTCCCCCTCCCCTCCCCTCTCCCTTCCTTCCTTATCATCCCTCCCTTTTTAAAACAAATCACACTGAGTGATGATCTTTTTTTGATAATTTGGGCCTTTAGGATATTAAGGCCCCTGCCTAAATGTAATTGGCCCCAGCTCATCTTCATGTATCTTCTGGCTGTAGATTGTGGTAGTGGGAGTTTTTAAACCCAGGTAGTCGAACACCAAAGTCTACATTCTTAAGCTCTAAGCTATACTGTCTATTCAGCAGGTGTCTAATAAACATTTGCTGAAAAACTGAATTATACTAATCAAATGCCACATACTAGTAGTGCTGCCATATAGTGATGTGCTCAGATGCCATCGCAGTGAGGGGTTCTCTCTATGCACTAAATTTCTCTACTCATGTTCTTTGCATGTACTTTTTCCATTGTCAGGCATCGCTGCTAGTCCTCACTGCTGTATCCCAGTGTCTGTCTCGAGCAGATTGCCTCTTCTCACTTACAACAGGTAATCAAGATGGCTAGACCAACATGCAAGTCATTCCAAAACTTCATCATCATGCTGTTGGGAACCATCTGCTACAGAATGAAGTATATGGTTTAATGGTGGCTCAGAATGGTTATTTTTGTTCTCCAGGTTTTGTTTAACTTCTGTGTTCTAGAAAGTTGAGGTTTCAAAACTATACAAGTGGCATTACTTATAAAATTAACAGACTTATTCTGTCCTGGGAGGTGATAAGTTTTTTTATACCTATAGTTTATTAAATAGATTATTCTAATAAAATTGTGGTTATGTACAAATAAGATTAAAAAATTACCTTGTAAATAATTTTTACAAGCTCCATTACTGTAAATGATTTATCAGAATTTTCATGAAATACTTGAAGAATCTGCTGTTCTCGAGTATTTCTGTGAGAAATGTATTGTTGAATTTTAGCTTCAGCATTATGGATTACAGGGCCGTGTCCTGAATTAGAATAATTATAAAAATTATTTCAACCAGATAAAAAATATTAAGTATAACTGGAATTCATTCATTTTATTTAAAAAGAATTCACATGATGTATTGAAACAGCACACTAAATACACAACAAATAAGAATTATTTGGAAAACTATATAGATATAAGACTTAAAAATTACCTACAATGCCAAAACACATTAGACAATTACATCAAAACTATATAAAATGCTACTGTGTACATTAAAAAGTATAAAATAAAAATATAGCAATAATAACAGGAACAACAGTAATGATAGGTAATATTTATGTAGTACTTATTTTTTTTCCTTTTAATCTTTATTGTTGAAAGTATTACACAGGTCCTCCTTCCCTCCCCACTAACCTTTCAACCCTCTCCTGTCCTCCTTTTACTCCCCAGGCCCAGATCACCCCATTGTGTGTCCACAGGTTATGCATATATGCATACAAGTTCATTGGTTGATCTCTTCCCACCCACCTATAGAGTTCTTATTATTTGCCAGGCCTGCTCTAAATGCTATACATTATTTTTTACAAGAATCCCAAGAGGTAGGTACTATTATTATCCCTTTTTGATAGCAGAAACTGAGGCATAAGGAGGGTATCTAACCTGTCCACGGTCACACAGCTAAGGAGTGGAGCTGGGATTCTGACCCAGGAGCTTTCACCCACTCGTCTCTTACCACTGTGCTACACTTACCTATAGAACAGTGGTTCTCAACCTTCTGGCCCTTTAAATACAGTTCCTCATGTTGTGACCCAACCATAAAATTATTTTCGTTGCTACTTCATAACTGTAAGGTTGCTACTGTTATGAATCGTAATGCAAATATCTGATATGCAGGATGGTCTTAGGCGACCCCTGTGAAAGGGTCGTTCGACCGCCAAAGGGGTCACGACCCACAGGTTGAGAACCGCTGCTACAGAAGATTGAAAAGGGGAATGTAAAAGTAGCTTCAGGGAAGTGACGCTATTAAAAATTCACAGGAATCACAGTAAAAATTTAAGAATCTTTTGTATAGGCTTGTAATTCAGAAATGTTGACAACCCGGATAAAGTTATATTGAAATTTACATGCTCTTTTAACACAGTGTAAATTAATATATTACACAAGTCTGCCAGAGGGGTGTTTAAAATATGCGAGGAAAAGAAATGCAGAAGCAGGCTAACCTATTATCATGTAACAAGCACGAGCACCAGGGTGTTGTTGGAATACTGACCCTCATTTACTAGCTGCCAGGCCGCGAAAGTCTCTGAACTGTTTCTTTAGCTGTGCAATGAGGACGCCACTACCTACTTCACTGGGTTTTTGTGAGGACCACAGCTTGCTGGAAAGGTCCCTGCAGGTACCTGATGGGGAGCAGGCTTTAATATATGGTAGCTATGGCTACGGAACATAATTTACATATAAGCTCCTGCTGTGCTAATAAGCGAGTTCACTGGATTCACTAAAACGAACACTCTACGGGCCTTTCCTAGGCAGCCTCTCATTAGCTTTGCTTGAATGTGAGTGCACCAATTCTCTTTGCTTTAAAAATAGCTGTCAGCTTCCATTCCTTTTATGTCATAATACTAGAGGCCCAGTGCACGAAATTCGTGCAGGGGGAGGGGGTCCCTCAGCCCGGCCTGTGCCCTCTCACAGTCTGGGAGCCCCGCCATCGACTGCCCTGCAGAGGGAGGCCCCGCCCGCTGGTCGGTGGCCTGGCCCTGCCTCCTTGGGGTGATCGACTGCGGAGCCTCCTTCCCCCCATCCCCAATCGATCACCTGGGCCTCCCTCTGCGGGACAATTGTGGGGCGATGGCGGGGCCTCCCGACCAATTGCATTGCACCTGCCTTGGCTGGCCTGGCGCCAGTGCATGCCATAGTGTGGTCATTGAACTCCAGATGGTTGTTCTGCTGTTTGGCCGTTTGGTCGATTTTTGTATTATGCTTTTATTATTATAGATTAATCCAAATGCCCAGGGTACGTTTTCTACCTCCTCAGCAGTAGAAACTCATGAGAGAATAGGAGGGTAGTAAAGATACTGTATTTTCAGATCTTTCCATGGCTCTCTGGTTAGGAACAAGTTAGAAGGACTTAAAAAATTAAGTAATCTAGTCTTTTTTCCCTTCTGGGCCCTATTGTTGGGTCCCTGTGTGTTTCTTAGCTTTCAGGATGGAGTGGAGATTCATATTGCAGAGCAGTACAGTGACAACTGAGATACTAATGACAGATTTCTTTTCCTGGATAATCTAGATAAATATACAATTTTACAGCTCATATGGAAGATACTATTGCAATAGTGTGAGTTAAAACAACTAAAAGCTCAGAGGTCAAATGTTACCCATGGTTACATGGCTAAAATGTGGTCCATGACAGAAATCAGATTAACAAAATTGAAGATCACTTATGGAATGAAAAAATTTTCTTGTTCCTCTGTAAGTTATTTTCCTTGTTTAATAGTTCCATTAATAGTTGTTCAGATATTAAAAAATAACCCTCATATGTTTATAAAAAGTCATTAATATAAATTGTGGCCTTTTTAAAAATATTGCATGGCTAGACAGGAGCTAGGGCTATAATTTAAAGAAGCAGTTTACATGTCTGACTTCAAGGCCAAAAACACAAAGAAACCCCCCCCCCCCCCACATACACACACATCAAAATGAATCTTTCTTATCATCTGACACAAATGGTTTACCAGATTTAAAAATTACCCACCTGGATATATAATACCAGCTTTGATTTTCAGTAACTTTTTTAGGGAGTTCATATAATCATAGAGGTCTTCAAATACAGTTGTTCCTTCCCCTAGGATGCAATCTCCAGAAAAGAGAGCATTTTCCTCCTCTAAAAGTAGAGCCATATGATCATCAGTGTGGCCAGGTGTGTATATAACTCTGGTTAAAAGAAGAAATAGAAATAATCATGAACTCTTAAGCTTAGAAGAAATTTTGAGAAGCAAATTATTCTATGCTTTCCTCTGAACAAGACACTAATAAATAATGTCAGTAAGTTAAAAAGCTTTTTCTCTTGTCACTCACTTAAAATTATCACCAGATATTTTCTCCCTTTAATAAAATCAAATTTCTCACTCTGAAGTGCAAATTTAATACTTTCCCCACATTGTTTCTTATTTTATAAGTAATGAATATGGCTTACAACAAGTTTGGGGGGAAAAAAAAGGAAAGTACTTATAGTAGATAAAAATCACCAATCTGAGAAACCAAGATGGCGGCATAGGTAAACACCGGAGATTGCTGCCGCAAACAACCACTTCAAAAATACAACTAAAAGACGGAACGGACATCACCCAGAACCACAGGAAGGCTGGCTGAGGAGAGACTCTTCAACTAGAAGGAAAGAGAACAGCATACCGAGGCTCAGAGGAGACGCAGTGTGGAAAATACAAAGGTACGGAGGTTCGAGTGGAGACGGCTGGTGGCTGGGGGCGCGGGTGTTGTTTTCAATCAGGAGGGAGTCTCAGACTCTGAGCTCCAGATCCAGGCGAGTCTCTAGGGACTCAGACTCAAACGGGAGAAGCGGGATTGTCTGGCATCAGTTGGAACGTGAGGGCAGCTTTCTCTCCGAGGTTTGCAGCGGTTGCTGGGGTTCTGAGAAGCAGAGCCTCTGGGAACCGGACTGAGAGCGGCCATAACTGCTCCCTCCACCAGCCCTGTTGATCCCGCCCTGCCCAAGCCCTGCGCAGAGCCATTTGCCGGATCACCTCAGGCAAAGGCTAGATTAGCGCCTCTCCAGAGGACAGAAGT
>NW_005358649.1:3004103-3009482 GCF_000412655.1 Myotis brandtii
AGGACAGTGGGTGGGGAGTGAGGGTGGAGGGTGGGGCGGGAACTGGGAGGAGGGGAGTTATGGGGGAAAAAAAAAGAGGAACAAATGTAATCTGAACAATAAAGATTTAATAAAAAAAAATCACCAATCTTTCTACTACTTAGAGATAGTGCTTTTATTTTTTAAGAACATATATATTTTTTGCCGTGGCCGTTGCTGCTCAGTGGTTAGAACACTGGCCTGCACACTGAAGGTTTGCGGGTTCAATTCCCAGTCAAGGCCACATACTTGGGTTGCAGGTTCACTCCCCAGCCTCATTGAGGCACGTGTAGGAGACAACCAATCTATGTGTTTCTCTCACATCATGCTTCTCTCCTTCCTCCTCATTAGCAACTAAAGGCTCAGTATTTTCAGTGGATACTCTGCCAAACACTTAAAGTCAGATAACTGCACTACTACTTAACCTATCCCAGAGCATAGAAAAAGAAGGAAAAGTTATGAATCCCAAACCTGACAAAGGTTGCACAAAAAGAAAACTATTGCCTGATCTCACTAATGAATAGTTATAAAAATCTTAACTAAAATATTAACAAATAGAATCCTAGAACATATTTAAAAATAATATCATGATCAAGTACAATTTATTAAAAAAAAGTCAGATGTTTCAATTTTAGGAGATCCCTGCAAATCATAATAAAGCTATGGAGAAAACAAGTAAGGTCATCTCCTAGACACTGCAAAGACATCTGGCAAAATTCAACTCTTAAGAAAACTGAAGCGACTATAACTTAGAAGAATTTCTCATTTGCCAAAAAATCCAATCAAATCCTTAACATTAAATATTGCAACTGTAAAGCTCTTTAAAAGAGTCTGCTAACAATGTAAGAGATATGAGGTATAAGAACATGAGGTACTCGTGTAATGGGAGCAATTATTTTTGAGAGACATTAAGAACTGATTTTAGGAACTATTATGCTTTTATGGTTTCCAAGTATGTGCTGTACATATGGCAAATTGATTACAATATTTAGTAATGGTGAGGTATTGAAGAGATGTTAAAATCATCTCTTTTGTCTGATTAAACCTGCTGCAACCAGTTAATGAAAGTATTCCATGTTATATGAAAATAATTGCAGGAGATACATTTCCAGCAACTATAAAACTATGTGGTGTGAGTATCTGTCTTATCTTATGGAGAATCTTATGAATAGTCACACATAGAAGGTGTTTACAAATGGAACCTCAACCTTTTTTTTTTTTAATCTACATATACTCATTTGGAGAACCATTCTTTCAGGGTCTGCAAACTGCCTTACCCATCAATGTGCTTGCAATGCCTCCTTAATTATTCCCCTCCTACTTCCCATGCCAGAACTCAGTAATGGTTTTCTTTGATAATTTCTAGGCTGAAGGCAATAATATTTCTTAAATTAGTGGATCAGAACTTCCAACCCTCCAGTCACCTGGGTGGCTAATGCTTTAATTTGCATAAAAACTGTGTTAAAATTTACTTCACGTAGGCGGAGGAGAAAAGGAAATGACATCAGAGGTGCTTTGTTAAAGATCAGAAGAACTGCAGCTGTGCCTCCTATTCATCAGGTAGAGCATTTATCTAGTTCTGTGACACAGTAGACTTTATTAGAACGGCTCTCTTAGAAAATTTAGAGCAGTCAACAAAAGCTGTCAGATTAACTTGAGAACTTAAACTCAAGTTCACTAGAAAATCCCTGAGCGTTACATCTAGAATCCTTACTGAAAACCTTGATAACTTCCTATTTTTTTACTAATGGGTTCTTGGTGGGTACTATCTCTCTATTGTATTTTTTTCCTTTTCAAAATTGGAAGGTAGACAAGATCACCTGGATGTCAAATATTTGGGACTTAAGTAAATTTTAACCTTCTGTTTATGGAACTTTTGTAAGATCAAGTCTTTGTGTTAATATTTAAAACTATTGGATTTTACTGACTATAAACATGGAAACTGGAAACCACATCTATAGTATATTTAGTGTTCTATTCAGATTTTAGCATAATTGGAATTTACGTTTTGAGAAAAGATTATTTACTAGATCATAAAAAAAGTGTCTGCTTTTTTTGATTCTGTGTTAGTTTTCCCCTCAAATCTTAAAATAGATACCCATACTTAATCAGAATGCAATACAACAAAAATTAAATGGAATTCACATAATATTGAGATCCTGGGCATCAATTCATCCATGAAACAAGACAGTATTCAACTGAGGGGGTGGGGTCATGACAGGAAGCAAGTACGTGGGTGGCTCTCAGGCACTGATCTCCTTTCTAGATCTGCAAACTGCTCATATGGTTTGTTCAGTTTTTAACAATTCACCGCCGTGCACACTGATGATATACACTTTTCTGTTTGTATACTTTAAAAGCTTAAAATACACGGTCTGTTCACAGCAGATGGGTGGTAGTTAACCGCCAAGAGTTCAATAGTCTTAATCTGCATATTAGGTACAGATCTAATATCCATGCTTCTGTGATAACTGATAAACCAGTACTGTGGTTCCCACACCTGAGACAGAAGACTTGATGAGCTACCTCCTCCTGTCTCTACTCCCTTCTTTAACTTGGCCCAGGGCTGGTGTGTGAGGGGGGCATCCAGCATTGTCAAGAATACTTTTTGAAGTAATAATGCAGTGTTTGATTTTCTGTGGTATCATCAATATATGATACTCTATTTCCCAGCCTCTCTACAGTCAGGAGTGACACATGATTGAATTGACAGGCAATGCAACAGAAGGCCTGGTCCATGAAAACCTCCTATGCAACATCCCGTTCACTCTCCTCCACTCACTGGACTGACGGTGATGAGCACGGCAATCTTGAAGGACTAGTATTGAGGATGGAGGACTCCACAAGAATCCTGGAACATTAATGCAGGAGGGCCACTTGCTAATCAGGAACCATTTTTGGACTTTATGTGACTGAGCTATTATACATTTCTGGGTTGGTTTGCTATAGCAACTGACATTAACTAAAACTAGAGGCTCGGTGCATGAAATTTGTGCACTGGTAGAGTCCTAGCAGCTGCCAGCTGCCAGTCTGGGCCTCCCTTCCTTCTCCTGGCTGCCTGCCAGCACTAGGGCCTCCCTCCCTTCCTCTGGCTGGCCCGCCCCCTGGTTGAACTCCTGGAAGAACTCCAGTTGAGGGGACAATTTGCATACTACCCTTTTATTATATAGGATTGTGAACCTAAGGAACTGATTAACTTTTAAGGAGATACCTACTTACACACCAAAATTATAATTTAATAAGTGCTATAATAAAATAATAAAAATTACATAAAAGTTGGAGGAGGAAGCAGTTTAATTCTTTCCAGGAGGGGTTCTTGAAGTAACATGTAAACTGAGGTTTGAAGACTAAATGGGTAATTTATCAGGGGGACAAGGTGGAGGGGAAGGGCTGAGGCCTCGTAAAGGGGAGGGTATGAACAAAGGCATGGACAGACAGAAAGTGCTCAGGAGTATTTGGATATGGCTAATTGTGTTTGTGAGGGGAGTGGTAGGAACTAAGACTAGAAAAGTGGTTTGGGGCCAGGCTGTGGTAAGGAGAATAAACATGATCTTGTATGCGGTGAGAATTATTCAAGGTTTCAAGTGACAGAGCATGCTAAGAGTAAACTGGAAAGGGAAGAGCTTGGAGATTCCTGGCTTAGAAGTAGTGGTAGTGAACACAAAGAAAAAGGGACAGCAGTGACAAATATTTTTGAGGTAAGAACTAATGTGAATAGCCCTGGTCAGTGTGGCTCAGTTGGTTGGGTGTCATCCTGCACACTGAAAGGTTGCCAATTTGATTCCTGGTTGGGGCACATGCCTGGGTTGTGGGCTTGATCCCTGGTTGGGGGCAAGCAGGAGGCAGTTGATTAATGTTTTGCTCTCACATTGATGTTACTCTCTCCCTCTAACAAAAAAAATCAATTAATAAACTAACGTGATTAGATGTCTTGGGCAGGGGGAGGGGATAAAGGTGAAGAGGAGTTAAATTGTATCATAGAAGAAAAAAAATCTTAAGTACTGAGAGAAGTGGGTGTTCTGAAATCAGGAAGTCAGGACAGATGGTGGAGAGAGAGGAGAATCATCATAATTACTTGAGTTTTAAAATTACTGAGTTGAAAACACCTTTTTGAATCCCTTGAACAGGTCATGGGGGATTATGGGTCTGGCCTAAAATGTATTTACTTTAGGTATGGGTCATTTTTTGAAAGTGAGAATAGGAGAAAACCCTTAATTTTCCAGCAGGAAATTCTAATCTATTTTGTAATTTAAATTTTATTCATTAAGAAGTGGTAATCATATAATTTAAACAAATAATTATAAAAGAGTAGATAGAGGGAGAAGTCCTTCTTTTTCTCTGTTTCTCAAGCAACCCATTTTCTCTTCCCAGAATAACCAATGTTATCAGATATCTTATAGCCTTCTTCCTGAGACAGTCTTCAGTCATACAAGCAAATATGTGGAAATCTTCCTTTCCCCCTCCTCTTTTATAACACACTAGAGGCCCGATGCACAAAATTCATGCAAGAGTAGGCTTTTCTTCCCCCGGCTGCCGGCACCAGCTTCCCTCTGGCACCTGGGACCTGGGCTTCCCTCACAGCCCTGCTTCTTCCGGAAGGATGTCCGGTCTAATTAGCATATTACGCTTTTATTATTATAGATATACATAAACTACCCCCCCCCACCTTCCCTGGCCAATGGTCATTTACATACCTTAGAGTGGCACCCTCAGTCTTAACCAAATCTCCATCTTTTAGATAAATATATTGTTGCTCTCCATCTCCTATAATTTCTTCTCTCTGAGGATTCCGTGGGAGTTTTTTAATGCAATATGGAGTGTCTAGTGACAAAACATGTAAAATATTTAAGTCACACTTTAAATGACAATTCAGCCTTTTAAAAGGCCAGTTTTCATAGAATACCTGTGAGTAGCTGCAAAAAATATTAACATTAGAGACAACAGAAAATGAGGTGAATTATAGCTGCTTATCTCTGGGATGGTAACTGTTTCTTCTATCTCAACAAAAGAGCTTTCACTCTCTAATGCCCTCCTAGCTCTACATAAAAGTCTTTGTGTTTTTCTAGTCACTCCTATTTTATACAATAGTTTGAAAGTTCTACATAATCTCAGCTAGCTTTGATATCAAGATGGGTGTTGAAGAGGGAGTAATATAAAACGTAGGAACTTTTCTCTGTCTAGGTGCCTAACATATAGTAAAAGAAGTCCTGGCATCATGGCATTAGTTAATAATAAAAGAATCCTATCTAATAAAAGAGAAACATGGTAATTAGCGTACGACCGCTACCCTTCCCATTGGCTAATCAGGGCGATATGCAAATTAACTGCCAGCCAAGATGGTGGCTGGCAGCCAGGCAGCTG
>NW_005358649.1:3010726-3016403 GCF_000412655.1 Myotis brandtii
ACCTCCCGATCCGCCCTGCTCTGTGCATGACAGGGGGCAGCGCCCCAACTCCCCAATCGGCCCTGCTCTGAGCCCGACCAGGGGCTGCACCTAGGGATTGGGCCTGCCCTCTGCCACTCGGGAGCGGGCCTAAGCCAGCAGGTCATTATCTCCTGAGGGGTCCCAGACTGTGAGAGGGCACAGGATGGGCTGAGGGACCCCCCCCCCCGAGTGCACAAATTTTTGTGCACTGGGCCTCTAGTGATAATATAAAGCTCTTTCTAGGAATGCTTAGAGGAAGCCCCAAACTCAGGGCTAAGATATTAAAACATTAAAACAAATTTAACCCATACTACCTGTCATCAATGCAAAGAAAATCAATTAATTAATTAGCCAATCAATAGCTGATTGCCAGTTATTTAACCAGTAATATGAATGTAAGCGCCATGACATCAAAGTGCTTAAAAGCTCTCATAGTTGGGGCACTAAAACTTACAAACAGGAAAGAATTAAACAACTATACTCAGTACCATTTAATGAATACTAAATGGACAATTCAGCTAATTAAAGCAAAATGAGGTTGGAGAAAGGAGAAACAATTAGGAAAGGATTCATAAATATAAAACTTGAGGTGTGGCTTACAGGATGAGCAGGATGAGAAAAAGGTTCAGACAGGTAAAGGGAACAGCATTAGTAAAGCCATAGAAATGAGAATGAACATGGCATACGGGCAACAGCAGAACACTACCAATTTGTCTAACACAAAATACTGGCTGGGAAGAGTAAAGATAAGTAGGATTAGTAAAGTGAGCTCAGATCCTGGAGGGCCCTAAATTGCCTTTCACAGAATAGAGGAATTTATACTTTGCTGTATGTGGCCCATGTATGCACTTTAGTGTTAACAGGTCGATCAATATGGCAGCTGTAGTGATCAATATGGCAGCTGCAGGTGGGGAGCCTGGAGGGGGAGAGATCAAAAGACCAGGAGGGGATGACTGTAATAACCCAGCTGGAAGGTAATATTAGCGCCAGGGTGTTACCAATGGAAATGCAGAGGGAGAAAAGACATCCAGAGAAAAACTGACAACGCATAGAAATCTGGGTAAGTATGAAGGATAAAGAAGATAGAAAACCGCAATATAATAAAAATAAAATAACCCAACAGCAACTGGATTTTCTCTCTCTAGCCTCAGACTCCATTATTTTGTATCTTTGAGGCTGAAGCAAGAAATAATATGCTATTCTGGGAACTGTCTCCATTATAGAGTGATATGGTGAGGTTTTTTTGGTTTGTTTTTATTTTTAATCTGTATAATTTTGTTTTGTAGTAAAGAAGTGGATGTATATTTCTAGTTATGAGACCTTTGACAGACAATATTTCCAAAAAAACTCAAAATTACAAAACACATGCCATACTATAAAATAATGCTGTGTCAGCTTTAAAAATTATATGTAAATATAAAAGCATACATCCTATTCTCAATAGCAATCTATACAGACAGGATGTAGAAGGGTATGCTGAAAGCAATCATCCTATATAATAAAAGCCTAATATGCTAAGTGTCTGATGATATCCTAAGGTTGCTCAACTGCTTGCTATGACGTGCACTGACCACCAGGGGGCAGACAGTTGACTGGTCGCTATGATGTACACTGACCACCAGGGGCAGACGCTCAACCAGTAGGTTAGCTTGCTACTGGGGTCTGGCTGATCGGGACTGAGCAAGAGGGCCAGACACATCCTGGATCCCTACCACATTCCCTCCCTGGCTGGCCTACCTTCTGCATCCCTCCCTGGCCCCGATCATGCACCGCTGGGGTCCCTCGGCCTGGCCTGCACCTTCTTGCAATCGGGGACCCCTCAGGATATGTTGGAGAGCTCGTTTCAGCCTGATGCAGAATGACTGGTTGCTATGATGTGCACTGACCACCAGAGGGCAAAAGCTCAACGCAGGAGCTTCCCCCTGGTGGTCAGTGTGCTCCCCCTCAGCCAGAAGCTGGGCTCACAGCTGGTGAGAGCAGTGGCGATGGCGGGAGCCTCTCCCGTCTCTGCGGCAGCGCTAAGGATATCCGACTGCTGGCTTAGGTCCGGCAGCTGGAAATCCCCCAAGGGCTGCCAGACTGCAAGAGGGCACAGGCCAGGCTGAGAGACTCCCCCAGAGTGCAAGAATTTTGTGCACTGGGCCTCTAGTATAGTAAGAATTATTATTTTTAGTCAAAGCTTATTGAGATATAATTCACATACAATAAAATTCCCCCTTTTAAAGCATAAAATTCAGTGTTTTTTTTTAGTCTATTCAAAGAATTGTTCAACCACCACCATCTAATTTTAGGACATTTTCAAAACCCCTCATAGACACCTCATACGTAATGGTAGTCACTCTCTATTCTCTCTTTCCAGCCCCTGGCAACTACTTACATAATTATTTTAACAGTCATTTGCTAAGTTCTGAATAATGAATTATAACATCATCACTAAGGCTAAATATTTAAGCAGATACAAACATGTGATATTATTTACGTGTAATACTTTCTAATAGAAACACATTCTAATTGAATAGCATAGAAGCAAACATCTGACTCTAGGACTTGAATGTGAAATAAATGGCAATGACCCAACTTCAGCTGCAAAAATAGATAACAAAATATATTTTATAAGATTTACTCAAAAACAAACCCAAAACAAAACACTCAAGCAGCTTGGGTCTATATAGTTCTCACATCTAGTAAACTTCTGGCTCCCTGTAAGCCACGAGTTCCGAAATGAAACACTGATTTTATTTAAAAAATTTGTAAGCAGGTTGCTTCAGAATTACTCTATCTTCCTACAGAAATATTATAAACGGCATTCATAATTTTGGTGTGGCCTGTAAAAAAATATAGATTGTTAGCAATGTAAAGGAGCCATACTAACAATTAAAAAACAACAACAGTAAAACAATGTAGAACGAAGGAAATGATAATAAAACAAAATGAACAAGAATGGTAATGGTTAAGGATTTAGGGAATGAAGAAATACAAGGGACTTTTGGGGGAAGATTCTGAAAGGTACCTCTGTACATTTTCAGGGCTGAGTAACTCAAAGTCTACATTGCAGCTGGTCTAGCTTCAATAAAGTTCAGAATGAAAGACATCAAGCCACTTTTCAAATAAAGCATTAAAAGTTTAGTGGCTATAAAGCAGTATCAAATTTCTCCTTGATTTTCTTTAATTTCATAGGTAATCTTTTATGTAAAAATTCATTATTTTAAAGGAACCCAAAACTATTTCAATTTTTAACTTAGAGAAAGTTAAGTCAAATGTCCATTAACAGGTGAATGGATAAATAAATTGTAGTGTATTCCTACCATCGATTACTATTTGGCAATAAAAAGGAACAAACTACTGATACGTGAAACATGGGTGAATCTCAGAGATGTGATGCTGCGTGAAAGAAGCCAGAGAGTGATCCTGCATGCGTTCATTATGTGACACTGCAGACAGGCAAAACTAAGCCACAGTGAAATAAAGTAGATGAGTGGGTGCTGGAGGTGGAGGGGAATCACGGCAGGGGGCCTCTGTAGGGTAAGAAAGGGACCTCTTTCTGGGTAAGTGTTCTTTACCTTGATGGGATTGGTCACATAGCTTTTGATAAACTACACACTTAAAAAACAGGTACATTTTATGTATGTAAATTCAAGCTCAGTAAAATTGACTTGTGAAGGAAAAAAAGCAGGCCATAAACATTTTAATTTTTCAAATTGACCCTCATGCTAAGAGTTGACCAAAGCTAATTAAGGATCCTCAGCATAGTTTTTTAATTGACAAAATTTTATGGGTAGATAGACAAGAGAAAGAAGAGTGAGGAAAAGTCAGAGTGGGAGAGAATGGTTTCCTGTGGCATACAGTTCCCCTGGATTGGAATAAAGGAGGGAAGAGGGTAAGAAAGTTAGGTTAGACAGTTTCTTATAATGAGCAGCCTGGTGATATTGGCTGGTGTAGCTGAGAATATCTTTCCATCCCAATTGCAGTCTTAAGGCCTAAAAAGAAGATGCTTAAAAATATTTAGTTGTGAATGAACATTCATTACCTCC
Source organism: Myotis brandtii (assembly GCF_000412655.1). NCBI lineage: Eukaryota > Metazoa > Chordata > Mammalia > Chiroptera > Vespertilionidae > Myotis > Myotis brandtii. Next base: position 3,014,779 of record NW_005358649.1, read on the forward strand.
TTGTCCTTTATCTGCCTTGAACATGGCCAGCACACCCCCATTCTAGTATCTGCTCCTGCAATGCCCTTTGCCTGGTATGCCCAGCTCTGATACATATATAGCTTACTCTCTCTCCCTGTCCACCCTAATATAATAGCCACTGCTCTCTTCCACTTTATTCTCTTTCCCTCTTTTCTTCACTTAGTTTAGTTTTCTTCATAGCACCTATCACCATCTGATCTATTACTTACTTACCATTTACCTTCCCTACTAGAATGAAGCCCAATGAAAGTGGAGTCATTGTTTTAATCACTGCTACATCCTTTGTGCCAAAAACAGTGCTTGGACATAGCAGCAACTTGAATATTTGTTAAAGAAATGAATGAATGAATCTATGTTTATGATGGTGGGATGAGGGAATAAGGAGAGAGATGGTAAAGTGTTAATACTGAATAAATTTCAAGAACAAAGATCTTTCATCAGTATTATACAGTATACAGATAACTGAAAGTTATGGAAGACCTGAGATCATGTTTAGAATGTGGACAATAACAGCAACTACCTCAACAGTGCCTGGCACACAGTAAATAGTCAACAACAGTATGAAATCTGAAGTAGCAACTGTCACACAGACTAAATTAAAACTGATGATCACTGGGCAAAGGGGAAAAATAAGAGGGAGAAGAGATTTGAAAAAGAAAATAGGATTTCTACTTTTTTCCTTTGTTAAAAATAGTCACAGTATTCAAGTTATATTAATGTATAAAAGTACCATTTAAATATAAGGTATTCAGTAAATTGTTTATTAGCTTACTTAGCTCTGTAATGGAAACAAATTATTCTGAAAACATAGGTTTTCTCATGAGCTTAATGTGTATATTCTGCTTACCATTATCAATGTTTTTACAAATATCTCCTATGCCTCCAGTATGATCACGATGCCAGTGAGTCACAATGATTTCCTGGATTGCTGTGTTAAATTCGTTCAGAGCTTGCTTTAAACAGATGATATATTCTGGAATTGCTGGTTCTCCAGTGTCAATGAGGATTCTCCTGAAAGTTAAATAGAAGATGATCACACCATTGGAACAGTTAATATTAGCATATTTCTCACACAGGTAATTTACATTTAAGAAACTGCATAAATTGCTTTGCTTTCAAAACCAGCTGTATGTTACTTGAGCTTAACTAGAGAAATCTCACTTTAAGAAAGTTCTTATGAGAAAGTTAAAAAGATGATCACACCATTGGAACAGTTAATATTAGCATATTTCTCACACAGGTAATTTACATTTAAGAAACTGCATAAATTGTTTTGCTTTCAAAACCAGCTGTATGTTACTTGAGCTTAACTAGAGAAATCTCACTTTAAGAAAGTTCTTATGGCTAAATGTAAGTCTGAATAAGGAGTAACTTATATATATACTAGAGGCCCGGTGCACAAAAATTTGTGCACTCGGGGGGGTCCCTCAGCCCGGCCTATGCCCTCTCGCAGTCTGGGACCCCTCAGGAGATAACGACCTGCTGGCTTAGGCCTGCTCCTGGGTGGCAGAGGGCAGGCCCAATCCCTAGGTGCAGCCCCTGGTCCGGCTCAGAGCAGGGCTGATTGGGGAGTTGGGGCGCCGCCCCCTGTCATGCACAGAGCA
>NW_005358649.1:3017900-3019171 GCF_000412655.1 Myotis brandtii
GGGTTTTGTTTAGCTTCTATATTTGCAACATAGTTGCTTAGAGTTGCAGCTGAGAGGCCGGCAAGTCAAGCGGGGAACGTTGGAGTCTGCCATCACTGGAGCAAGCAAGCCTCCCTGTTCGCTTCAGCGCATGGCTGCCGGCTGCCATCTTGGCTGACAGTTAATTTGCATAAGGATATGCAGATTAGCCAATGGGAAGGGTAGCGGTCGTACGCTAATTACCATGTTTCTCTTTTATTAGTGTAGATAAAAGCCTATGCAACCATTTGACTGGTAGCTATGATGCACACTGGGGGCAGACGCTCAATGCACAGGCATGGAAACATGGAACAGAATGATGAATCTCAGAGGGAAGGGCAGAGGGGGGAGGGCGGGAAAAGATGAACCAAAGATCTTATATGCATACTAGAGGCCCGGTGCATGGATTCGTGCATCGGTGGAGTTCCTCGGCCTGGCCTGCAGGGATCAGGCCGAATCTGTGCACCAGGTCTCTGACATCCCCTGAGGGGAGCTGGATTGAGAGAGGGTGCAGGCCAGGCTGAGGGACCCCACTGGTGCACGAATCCGTGACCTCCCGGTTCATACGCTGATGCTCAACCACTTAGCCACATCGGCTGGGCTGTCTTTGAGTTCTTTTAACAATATCCTCAAATGTCTCAGAGACATGAAAGAATCTGACTCAATGGCACCCCTAAAGAAACCTATTCTTTTGCACTACATACAAAACTTATCCCTGAAGCTTTACAATGGCTCCTTTACACATGAAAATGAAATCAGTGAAAAAGCATGGGAGAAATGTCTGAGTTGCTTTGCTTCTTTATTTAGACAACCCTATTATTATATTCCCGCTTTTGGTTCTGAACCTTCATATACTTTGCCCTTCATCACTATTTTATGGAATGATGGTCTTTCTCTAAGAAGTTTTCCTGAACTAAAGAAATAAGGGTGACATTTCCTCCTCAAGAACCAATGAATTAACTTTGTAATTCATGTTGTTTCATAGTAGCACCTCCCTAGTTCAGGCTTCGGGAGAGAAGATTAGTCTTTATGAAAAGACTGAATCATTCATTCATTTACTAATTCATCAATAACTGACAAACAGGTCAATGGAACAGAATAGAGATCCCAGAAATAAACCATCTACACTAATAAAAGAGAAACATGGTAATTGGCGTATGACCGCTACCCTTCCCATTGGCTAATCAGCGTATCCTTATGCAAATTAACTGTCAGCCAAGATGGCGGCCGGCAGCCAGGCAGCTGGAAGCGAA
>NW_005358649.1:3020631-3026348 GCF_000412655.1 Myotis brandtii
GCACAAATTTTTGTGCACCGGGCCTCTAGTATATATATACATATATATATACATATATATATATATACACACACATACACATATAAATATATATATATGTTCAAGTAATGTACAAATAAAGGAGGCAAGCATATACAATAGGAAAAGACAGTCTCTTCAATAAGTAGGATTGGGAAAACTGAACATCTATATGTAGAAGAATGAAATTGGGACTTTTTTTATACCTATACCAAAATAAACTCAAAATGGATTACACTTAAATGTAAGACCCCCCCAAACCATAAAATTCATAGAGGAAAACATAGGCATAAACTCTTTTGACATCAGTCTCAGCAATATTTTTTGGAACTGTCTGCTCAGGCAATGACAACAAAAGCGAAAATAAAGAAATGGGACTACATAAAACCAAAAAGTTTTGCACAACAAAGGAAACCAACAACAAAATGAAACCATCAACAAAATGAAAAGGGAACCTACTGAATGGGGGAACAATGTGACATCTTACATCGACCAACATAGCAAATTAAACTAATATTTGGCATTTTCACATATTTATTATCTCAGATCAACTCTAGGAAGGTACTATTATTTATTATTATTTTATTTACAGCAGAGGAAACTAGTCTTCAGAAAGGCTAAGTGATTTGCTCCAGGCCCCAGCAATAGGTGGTGCTGGGAAGCACTAGACACTCAGATACGAAGTCCAATGAGTTCTCCATTCAAGACATCTGTCTCGTCTACTCAGAAGACATCAGATATCCTAGTATTTTTAATAAACATCCCAGTAACCCTGCAGTAATTTCTGGACACTATAGACTGGGGTATATCTGAGTTATTAAAAGCAGTTATGTCTTTTAATTTAGTGTTAAAAAACAAACAAACAAATAAAAAAAGACATACTGCCTCTCTAGTGGGAGGGTACTACTTAGCAAGCACCTAGAATTATTCTTCATGTGGCATAAATGAAACTTCAGCTGTAAATTAGAAAAACAATGTTCTCAAATAGCAATTCTTTCAATGATGTCTGTGAATATTGCAGAGGATTAGAGTTATCTCTATGTGAGCTGGTTGACTTTGTTCTTCATGGCCACAGGCAATACATAGGAGGTCATTTTACAAATACAAGTTTACTAATGAAGGGAACAAGAGTGCAGGAGAATCTGTACAGGTCTGTTACCATTTACTCACTAGAGTACAGTGCTTGGCATACAGTAACAATCTGCTATGTGAACACAGAAAAATTTAACTGATGGAAGTAAAATCAACTTCCTTTTTTAGGTATTTTATATTAATTTTAAGATAGCTATTAAGTGGTCTCTCTGTCAATTTGCTGTCACTCTTACAAAATCATTAGGAATTTTCTAAGCACCTACTATGAACTCTGAATTATCTGGAAGCAGAAGTGATAAAAGTAATAGCTTACATTGTATGCTTCCCACATGCTAGAATTTAAGTGCTTTTGATGTGATTTTCCATTTAAATTTCACTGAACCCTCATAACATCCTATGAGACAGGTACTATACAAACCTCATTGTATAGATAAGGAATCTGAAGCTTAGAGAATCAACTGCCTTTTCGAAAATCTTAAGCCAGGACTGGGATCTAGGTAATTAGAGTCCAGAGTCTTAACTCTACTTCATTAGACTGCCTTTTCCTATTAATAGGAAATAGTATATTTGCTCTCAAGATATTTACAATTTTGATAGTAAAGGTTAAAATTGCAGCTTTGCAGACGTTCTAAGGAAAATTTACTTTTCCAGAACATACTCTGGAAAGTCTGATTATTTGTCCATTCAAATGTTTATTGAGACCTATGTATTAGGCATCGCAGTAGGTCTAGTAGTGCTTTAGGGAAATTCATTTGGCATCCATGGGCTGATCAGAACGAGGCTGGAAGACTAGCTAAAATTGCAGTTATCCAGCAGTCCTGAAATCATAACAGAGAAAATGTAGAAAAAATGTAGAGAACACTCACTCATTCAGCAAACATTTCCTGTACTACTTGTACTGTGTACAAGGCTCTGTGCTAGTGGTGGGGATACAGTAATGAATAAGCCTTCATTGAACTTATATTTTAGTGTGGAGTAGAGGTGTGCAAAGCTTCGTCTTACACACACACAAAAATCATTTTATTATCAAGAGCCATGAAAAGTATGGCATGGTAAGGCAATGTATTACATTAAACTAATATAGTCTAAGGCAGCCGTGGGCAAACTACGGCCCGCGGGCCGGATCCGGCCCATTTGAAATGAATAAAACTAAAAAAAAAAAAAAGACCGTACCCTTTTATGTAATGATGTTTACTTTGAATTTATATTAGTTCACACAAACACTCCATCCATGCTTTTGTTCCGGCCCTCCGGTCCAGTTTAAGAACCTATTGTGGCCCTCGAGTCAAAAAGTTTGCCCACCCCTGGTCTAAGGGGTCAAGGGAGGCTTCCTTGAGAAAAATGACATTTTAACTGGACTCTAAAGGATGAGTGAGGCTAGCTGGGTAAAGAGGAGAGGTATACGTGGGAGACAGAGAGGAAAGCATGCATGAATGTCCTGAGCCAGAATGGATACAACTCACCTGGCTGGGATGGGAAAGAGGTTTCAGATCAGGTTGATGAGATGCGTGGGGCTGGAATATGCACCGCTTTCTAATTTTCATTAAAAAACAAACACTACTCTGGCTACATGAAGGAGGATGGATTGAAGTGGAACAAAAGTAGATGGAGAGGAGTCAGTTAGAGGCAATTTTAGAAGCCTAAGCAAGAGTTGTATTGGCTTGGACTGGGTGATAGCAGTGGAAATTGGGGAGATCTTCCTAATGGCTTGGATATGTGTGCAAGAAGCAAAGAAAAAATGTCGAGGAGCATACTTAAGTATTTGGCTTTGATCAAATATGAGGATGGCTCTGTCTACCAAGATATGGACGAGTGGCTGGAAGAGGATCAAGTTTAGTGGGAAAGCCCGTAAGTTCAGTTTGGGAAACAATGAGTTTCAAGTGGCTGTGAGTCGTCCAAGTAGATTTAAGAAAGCAGTTGGCTGCCTTGGTCTGAAGATCAAGTTTGGATATTGTGTGAATTGGAGTGCTAATAAACTTGGGAGTTATTAATGAACAGATAACAGTTCAAACCAAGGAAGTAGACAAGATCACCTAGGTAGAGAATATAGCAGGAGAACATAAGACTAGGATTGCACCTTGAGGGACTCAAACCCTTAAAAGACCTGGTAAAGAGGATGACTCTATACAGGAGACTGTGAAAGAGCAGCTAGAGAGGTAAGAGGAAGCCAGGAGAAATTGGTGTTAGTAGATCAAGGAGTGGTCAACAGTATCAAAAGATACTGAAATTCAAATAAGATGGGAATGGAAAAATCCTTTGGGTTTAGTGATATAGAGGCCATCTGTGATCTTAGAACTGTTTTGTGCAGTGGAACAGGTGGCTACCAAGATCAGAACCTCCTACTTGGACTCAATTAATAATCATTTCTAGCCACCTAACTTCTACTTTACAGAGCAGCGTCAGCTGTCCATTGCCTTACCCTAGCTCAATATGTGGACTCATCATTTCTTGCACATATGAGTGATTCCACTGGCCATTCCACTCCATGAGTTTACCTGAGTAACAGTGTAAGCAGTTAAGATGGGAGACTATGAATCTGGTCTTCCCTCATTCAGTTTCAGGGTATGTCTCTTTTAGCACATGCCCTTTGCTACACTGAGTGTGAGTCTGGTGTTTTAAAAGATGCCCTATGTAGCCCTAGCCAGTTTGGCACAGTGGATAGAGCATCGGGTTCTGGGTTTGATTCCAGTCAACGGCACATGCCTGGGTTGCGGGCTTGAGCTTCATCCCCAAGTCGGGGGCGTGCAGGAGACAGCCAATCAATGATTCTCTGTCATCATTGATGTTTCTATCTCTCTCCCTTCCTCTCTGAAATCAATAAAAATGTATTTAAAAAAAAGATAACAGTATGTATTTTTCATACAACATGGACCCTAAACATTTAAGCCAACTTCTTTGATTTCCAAACGGAACCAGCCATCTGTTTCATTGCTGAGAGAAAAGTAGGCTACAATGACCTTATTGAGAAACAGTATATTGATCTCCGACATAGAGACTTTCTAGGGTAATTTGGACTATTTGCAATTTTCATGTTAGGAACTGACTTTAGAACTAGTTTATGACGACACACCGAAGAGAGAAGAAAATGTCTATGGGCTTCCTGGGGTGAGTGAGTACCAGCCAAGAGAGACGCTACCCTAGCTATCAGGTATTTGTTCCTGCCTAATTCTCTATCCTCCTAGGTTTGGCAGGCAGCCTAAAGCCGCTTTACCTAACCGACCCTGCCTTGTTTGCTCTGGACTTCACCTTTTGCCTGCTTCACTTGCAATACTTCAGTTCCTCCATCCTGCTGCTTCTGAAATTCTCATTTGCTGGAAAAAGGCAAATAAAATACTTCAATTAACTATACTTATTAAGCTGTATTTAGTATTCAAGTGTATTGTATTCATTGCAACGTTTTGACTATGCAATTAAATTCCAGGCTCAAGGAGAACTACATCTTATTTCTATTTTGAATTATCTAGGTTATACTAAGTACACAAAAGTTGTCCAATGTAGTAGGTATGGTGCAATAAACCACATCTCTTCTTCCTTTCTGCATAAAACAGAATGGAGCTGAAGAGAAAAATTTTTTTTAGAAATAGCCCTAACCGGTTTGGCTCAGTGGATAGAGCGTTGGCCTGCGGACTCAAGGGTCCCAGGTTCGATTCCGGTCAAGGGCATGTACCTTGGTTTCGGGCACATCCCCAGTGGGGAGTGTGCAGGAGGCAGCTGATCGACGTTTCTAACTCTCTATCCCTCTCCCTTCCTCTCTGTAAAAAAATCAATAAAATGTATTTTAAAACATTTTTTTAGAAATAGGCTATTCCATTCACAACTTAACCTAAATAAGCTCACACAATAATAGCAAACAAAAACAAAAGTGGTCAGCAATTCCCTCCCGAGAGCTGGCGGGGGGAGGGAGCGCGCTTTTTTGGATTCCGGACTCCAGCAATTGGCAAGCAGGACAGCCCTGCCCCCTGCCGCTGAGTTAAGAAAAAGGTCTCAGCACAATTAACCGCTTTTGTGGCGGGGACGTCACACTCTGGGCAAAACATCTTGAGTGCGAGTCAGAAGGTGAACCAAGTCAGCATTTTCCTGGATTCTTAAAAACTCCGGCGACAGTAACTTCTCAGCCACTTAAACACACTCACTCTGGCATTCAACATCACGCCAAGTAAACTGGGTTTCAAAAACGGGAAGTTTTAAAAACCATTATTTCCCTCCCAGCCACTTTTCAATTAGAGAGGTTACCACCCCGGGTGGTCGTGATTTAGGGGAGGTCCAGGATCAGGGCAGCTGAGGACGGTTCTGGTGGGCCCGCCGGGCCGGGGTGGGACGCCGCAATCCTGCCCACAAGTTCCGCGGGCCAGTGGTGAAGCGGCGGGCGTGAGGGGGGCAGGAGGGAGGCGGGGGGCGTTTACCTGGGGCCGGTCCCTACCAGGTAGGTGTTGGTGCCCTGCAGGGTCATGGGGCCCGGGTTACAGCCCAGGACGCGCACCACCCGACTGGACAGCCGCTCCATGCGCTGCAGAGTGGCTGCCATCTCCGCTTAAGCCACCCGTGGGCACGCAGCTTACAGTGCGACCGGAGCACGGAACCTGCAAACAGGCCGGAGCCAGCAGTCA
>NW_005358649.1:3026579-3048152 GCF_000412655.1 Myotis brandtii
CGTGCCTGCCGAGCGGGGAGGGATCAGACTCGGAGCTGGGGGCGGGGCTAGAGGCAACGTGACGCTGCCTGGGCCTCGAGTATGGCGGCGCGAGGGAGGCGTGAGGCGCCTGAGGCGCGGCTGGTTTTGAGAGCTGCGTCTTGTCCCCGAACCGGGCGCCTTCCCGGAGTTTATGTTCTGGTGGGCGAGCTCATCTTAGTGGACAAGAGGCGTTGTAACCTGGGAAATCTTGGGCTGGAGCAGAGGGCAGCAGGCAGGTTAGGGGTGGTGACTGTGTTCTGAATCCCGGAGCAGGGCTCGTCAGGCTTGTGGGCACCGGAGTGTGAGTGTGTGTGTGTGTGTGTGTGAGGAGCAACCTGTTTATCTCTCACAATGAACAGTTGTAAGTGACGTGTACCAAGCGCTTCCATCTGCTAAGCGCTCTTTATAAACACGATCTCATTGAACCCTCGCAGCAACGTTCCTCCCTGTGCCCGGAGCGCGAGGTGGGCCTTGACGGGGACGGGGCCTAGCAGGTGAGCCGCCCCGTGTTCACTGCCGCCCCCTTTTTAAAAGGTTGAGTCACAGTTTACTGAACAAAACGGCAAGATCCTATGGTCGGTTTCATCGAGGTTGGACAATTGCACGAAGTGTTTCTGTCTCTCTCTGTCTCTCTCTCTCTCTCTCTCTCTCTGTGGAACACGCCCACCAGCCCAGCCCAGCTCTTCTCCAAAAAACGGGCACATGAGATGCTTGCAATTCTAAGATTTAGTACCAGCATTTTAACGTTGCTTGTGCAGGTACTTCTGAAGAAAAAGACAATTTCCTATTAATTTACAAAGTGTTCCTTTTACAAACCAGCAGTCGAATAGTCCAGATTTCTTGAAAGACACACCTTTATTGTGTGTGACACATTTCTGTGCCTTGTGTCGGGAAGATGCCCTTTTAATAGCAGCGCTTCGAAAACCTTCACGGAAATAATCATGTAAACCAGTGGTTCTCAACCTTCTGGCCCTTTAAATACAGTTCCTCATGTTGTGACCCAACCATAAAATTGTTTTCGTTGCTACTTCATAACTGTAATGTTGCTACTGTTATGAATCATAATGTAAATATCTGATATGCAGGATGGTCTTAGGCAACCCCTGTGAAAGGGTCGTTCGACCGCCAAAGGGGTCTCGATCCACAGGTTGAGAACCGCTGCCTAGAGCCTTAAATCCCTTAATAAATAGGTTGCTGAATTCTGCCAATAATCTGGAAGAGCTTAGAAGAGTATTCTTCCCCAGTCAAGCCTCCAGATAAAAATACAAACTAGGCAAAGGAGAAACATGGATGTGAGAGAGACATATCCATTGGCTGTCCCCGCAGGGCTGCGGGGCTGGGGTTTGAGCATGCAGCCGGCACCTGTGCAACCGGGGCAATGCCTTTGACTGGGAATCGGACTCACAGGGCCAGCGCTCTAACCACTGAGCAACTGGCCGGGAGAAACATGGATGTTAGAGAGACACATCCATTGGCTGTCCCCGCAGGGCTGACGGAGCTGGGGTTTGAGCGTGCAGCCGGCACCTGTGCAACCGAGGCAATGCCTTTGACTGGGAATCGGGCTCACAGGGCCAGCGCTCTAACCACTGAGCAACTGGCCAGAGCCAAGCAATGTGCCTTTTAAAAAAATGCTTGGACTAACCATCAAAATTTCCTAAGTCAGGAACATCAACGTATCGATATTTATGTATTTGTGGCCATGAATTAATGGCTATTCAGAACTCTGCTGGAAAGTCAGCAGAACCTTTGAGAAGAGGGTGGGACAGTCATTTCTGCACCACAGGGCTCTTCCTGAGACTCGGGGGCAGCTCCCTTAGCTTTTATCCCTTAGCTTTTTTTTTTTTTTTTTTTAGAATTTTCTTTGTGCCTACCATCTTGATTTCATTTGTTTACTACCAAGCTCTTCATTTGACAGATGAAGAAATGGACCCAACAAATAATTTAAAAGTTAAGTGACTTGCCCTGGCTGGGTGGCTCACTTCATTGGAAAGTTGTCCTCTACAGGAAAAGGTTGCGGGTTCAATTCCCGGTCAGGGCACATACTTAGGTTTCAGGTTGGATCCCATATCAGGCGTGTAGGGCAGACAACTGACCAATGTTTCTCTCTCTCTGCCTCCCCGACCCCCTCTCTCTTTCTCAAATCAGTGAAAGCATATCCTCAGGTGAGGATTCAAAAAAAAGTTAAATGACAAGTAGAGTCATACAAGGAGACACTAGCAGAAGAGCAGGAACAGAGGGAAGATAGTAAACTTGGTTTAGAGAAGTTGAAATGAGGTGATTGTGGGATATCTTGATAATACCTATAGATAGTTTGGATAGGTGAGTTGAGTCCAGAGGAGGGATCTAAGCTACAGATACAAAATTGAGTCTTTGTTGATATGTTTAGCAATGTGACTTGAAGGTTGACCTCCTCTCCAAGAAATAAGACCAAAGGTTTTTCCATTCTATCTAGTCACATTTGTAGTCATTTATCATCTGCCCACAACATGCAAAGTATGTCTTGTAGACATATTGCGGAGGGTATTAAAAATGAAAGATAGGAGGCCCTTTCCAGACACTCACAACCAGAAAGCAGCTACACATGGTCTTATTTTTTTAAAAAAAAATATATTTTATTGATTTTTCACAGAAAGGAAGGGAGAGGGACAGAGAGCTAGAAACATCGATGAGAGAGAAACATCGATCAGCTGCCTCCTGCACACCCCCCACTGAGGATGTGCCCACAACCAAGGTACATGCCCTTGACCGGAATCAAACCTGGGACCCTTCAGTCCACAGGCCGATGCTTTATCCACTGAGCCAAACCGATTAGGGCAACACATGGTCTTATTTTAACATATACTTGGGTAAATCCTAGAGGAGAAGCTAAAGTGATGGGATTGCAAGGAGGAAGGGGAGCATCAGATTGACTGGGAAGATCTAGGAAAGCTTAAAGGTTATGGGTTTTGAGCTGATTCTTAAAGGATTGATAGAATTTCATCAGGTAGGTGAAGGTAGAAGGGCATTATAGACAGGTTTGGAAATAGAAGACATTTAGTGGATGTTTTTGGGAACAGAAACCAATAATCATATGATAGGGTTTGAGAAGGTATACGGTTTAAAAAAGTAGATAGGGCTAACTTAATGATGCATTGTAAATTCTCAGTATTTCAAATTCAAGAATCTCTTTTCCAAATATATCTGTTCACTTGGATATGCTGTGAGGCAAATTGTATTTTCTTAAAACTTAATTGATAAATACAATGAAAGCTTGTAACCTAGGCAACCTATAAAAGGAGACATGTTATTCCTGTTCCCAAAGTGATGGTTATAAAAGGTTATATCGTAGTCACATGAATCACTCTTTTATCACTAGATTAGAAAAATCCCACATATGACTAACAGGTGATTTTAGTTTCATTTTAGCCTTCGATCTTAAAGGTTTACAAACTCTTTAATGATACTTGTTTTCAGTGAAGAAGAAATAAAAGAAATGAAGATTTTCTGGAAGAGACTGAGTTAAAGAAGGCTTTTTATATTTGACAAGTAAGTCTAGTCTATATTTTACGTGTGTTAAATTTGGTCGACAAGTGAAAGGTTGCTAGTTTTTACTTTGTAAATATCTGGTTTATTGCCAAGAGATCATGTACAGTGGACAAAGGTTATATATTTGGGCTGACAGCCAGGAAGCCACACAGCTGGGCTGACTTCTGAATAAAATTGGATTGGAACTGTCGTATTAAGTTAGTGTCACGAGTTTCCTAAGAAGTCAAATTTTATAAGTGGCATTTTTTCTCATAAGGTGGTATGGGAATAGTGATCGACTGTAGGGATAGAGGTGAACTGTCCTTCATGCAAGTTGTACAACTATGTGGTTACTGAAAGAGCTGGGAATTTCTTTATGAGAGCTGCTGTATTTACTACCTTGCTGTGTAGGTTTCTCTCCAGTTGCGGTATGTCCCTGCCTCACTAAATTAGGAATATAGAAGATGTCATATTGGGTTAGTTTATTGAATCTGATATTCTACCAATAATGCAATTAGTAAGTTTCTTAGAAGTTATTTTTCCCATCTTATTAAACTTGATTCAAAACTGCTAGTGTTTTCCATATCCGTTCCAGGTAAAGGAAGCTATCTGTGTGGGGTGAGTGATTAAGAAATGCACGTATGGAGTGGTTAGGTATTATAGTTTGTAATTTTAAAGGAATCATCTACTATTAAAAAAAAACGGTTTGCTCTTTAGAGATAACTCACCTAAACACCCAATATCTCTCTAAACTCAGTTTTCTGACCTGTAAAATGGGGCCCATAATATCCTTCTCATAAGGATTTGTAAGGATTAAATGAAATAATATATGTAAAACATTTCACATGAAGTAAACACTCAGAAATGGTAGCTACTTTTATTACTATCTACTCTTCCACCCTATGTGCAATATTTATTTTAATAGAGGAGAATGTTTAACCTGGAGGATTCCATCTCTAGTGGAGAGTTTCAGGCTCTCTGGTTGGCAAGTAGATGAGAATTAGGGTAGAGAAGCCTTTTCCAGTAGAAGCATATCTGAGAAGAAAGGAAGTCCAAGATCAAGGTGAAAAACAGACCCAGTGTCTGGTAAAGGCTCACTTCCTGGTTTGCAGACGGCTTATCTTCTCATATGAAGAGCAGAGAGACCTAGGTTAAGCTTTTTAAAAGATAAATAGTCTGGAAAAAAAGGTAAATAGTTTGAGAGGAAGTTTTCAGTTTGTTAGTATATTGTTGAGACTTTACTTTCCCAAAGCTATTGTAAGAACTATATTTAGTGGTTATATATAAATATATATTTAAATAGAGCTTTGATAAACTCATGACCTAGGGTTTTTAATACTATACTCAAGAGTTTAAGAATCTTATATATAAATATAAATATGTTTTATTTTAGGTATTGTCATCGGTAATGAAGATCATTGTGAAACAGAAGATTGAATAAAACCTTGTAACATTAAACCTAGATTAGAGATTTAGAAAAGAAAGTTAAAATTAGTCACTTTGATTTTAGTGTTCCAATTTCATAATATTTGTTTTTCTAAATAGATTTAGAGAGTAGAAAATAAAATTCAGTGCTATACAAAAGCTGTTTTTTTTTTCTTTTTGTATCAGAGAAGAAAGTAGACAACTAAGAGCTATAGTGATTCATAATGAAATATACTAAATCGAATTTTATGATGTCAGTTGTTGGCATTATAATCTATATAACTGATTTAATTGTGGACATCTGGGTATCTGTTAGGTTTTTCCATGAAGGACAATATGTTTTTGGTGTTTTAACAGTAAGTTTTATGCTTGTTGGAACACTTGTGGTCCAATGTTTTAGTTATTCTTGGTACAAGGCTGATTTAAAGAAAGCAGGCCAAGAAAGTCAGCATCGTTTTCTTCTACTTCACTGCTTGCAAGGAGGAATTTTTACAAGGTGAGCATACACTTTTGATCATTAACACTATTTTTCTTTTATTCGAACAGAAACTGCCTTTCTGTACCTAGGTTGTCAAATGTACAAAGGTCCCCTATTTGCATGTAGCACAAAGGTTACTTGCTCCTTATTATTGCTGTTTGTATGAGTCATTGCTGTACTGTCAGAATTTTCCAGGTTTATTAATGTTTTAGTTTACCTAATTAAGTTACTTTTTCTGATATGTGCTCACTTTTTATGAGAAGGAAAAAGACTAATTTCTGTGTTTTGTGATCTTCTGTTTTATATTCATACCCCAATAGTGCAAATATGTTTATCACTTGCAACTCTGCTAGAGCACTTAATTTTTAAGTTACTTGTACCATTGATTTAACCAAATGAAAAATTTACTGCAATAATATAGTAGCCATGTGGTAAGCTGGTACAGAATCATGCACAGAACTAGAAACAGCTTTAAGAATCATGCTCAAAAACTTTAATAGTTAAAGAAATTAATATCTAAATAGGCCTTAAAAATTCCATGATTATCTGTATATCTAATTTCATATGACCTTTTCAATATTACCTTAAGGGATTTAATTCTGTTAAAAGCAATTTTTCTCTTTACTTTTAAGATATCTGTATATCTTAAAAGAGAAAAATTAAAAGCACATTAAGAGGATAACATACTGTTTTATTACATTTAATTTTGGAATTCGGACCATTTTAATAGCTTACATAAAGGTTAATTTCTGATTCTGTCCTGTTAAAAAGCAACATATTCATGGTGACTAGTTGAAAGTATTAAGAATTTTCAGGCTTTTTATATGTTAATTGATGATAATAATAAATGCCATTAAATTTGTGTGGAGATTTATAATTTTCAAATTATTTTCACATACTTTGTCTTTTTAAAGCTAGAGTTAGTAAGGTTATAACATGTAAGAGAAACAAAATATGCAATGAGAAAAAAGTACAGGTTTTAGGGAAGCTGGAAAGTACTTTAGGTGTAGATATTGGAGGTTAGTTTTGAAACTGTTTGTTTTCAATAAGATGAAAATGTTTAAAGGGATGGAGTAAAAGTGCTGATAAGTTTTTAATGTGTAATAAATAAGATTTAATGAATATTCTGCATGAGCAATAATGAGAATTATGAGGTTATAATATCTAGAGAAGGATAACATTTACCTTGCTGAGAGTTTAGAAATATGGTAAATTCTTTATTAGCCATTCTATAAATGTAAAATTTTCATATCTACAGAACTGTTTTCTTTGGTGTTTCAAATAATGGCTTGAAGGTACTGCAGGACATTGTGTTATAAATTATAAATTGTATTATAAAAGGCAAAATTGCCTTGATTTTCATTGTCTTTTGACATACCTAATAATTTTTATTGAATGTTAGACATTATATGTAAAAATTATAGAGGCTCCAGATAACACTATTTTCCTTTTCTCTCCGGGACATTTAGAGCGAGGTTCAGTCTACTCTTGGTTTGCTCCTAGGGTGCAGCCTTCTAGGGCACTGAGAGCCTGGTGTAGTCATGCTCCCTCCCGCATGTCCTGAATACTACTGGGTCCTTATCTCCTTGGCATCACAAGACTGTCAGAAAAATTCTGCTTTGCTTTTTCAAGACTTTCTGCTTAGAGTTAGCCTTTATCTTATAGTTTCAAAATTTGTTAAATGTCCTGGGGGGGGGAAAACTGACTGAGCTTTTGAGATCCCTGTCTTTAGACCTACAAAATCTTTAAAACCTCTGCTATTTTTTTCTGTTCTAACAATAACCCTCTACCTGAGAAAAATCCATATTTTCAACATCTTGCCCTTGTACCTCCAGGCAACAAATATCTGCAGAAACATCAGCTCAGTTTCCAGTTTCTTTAGTTGTTTTGGCAGGAGGATTGGTTCCTCCAACATACTACATCCTATATAGAAGCATAGTCCATAAAGTGCAATCTTGAGTTATCTCATAATGTGCTGTCTTAAATTATCCCAGGTCTAAAGTTGAACAGAACCTTTATTGTTCTTAAAAATAATATAAAGACCTCAAAACACTTGAATTCCATGTACCATATTCCCAACATATACTGTACATTAATATTGCTGGCATTTTAATTCTTGTGTTTAATCTCACTAGACCATATTATTGTGTTATTATTTCTGTTTTATATAGCTAAATTTTGTTATACTTACCTATATATTTACTATTCTTTTTATTTTTAATTCCTTCTTGAATCTCAGACTTTCCACTATGGATCACTTTTCTTCTGCCTGCCTGAGGTCCAGAATTGCATCTATTGTGAGTCTGTTGGTGACATCATTTTTCAGTTTTTGGTTGTCTAGAAATGTCAGTATTTCATTAGCTTTCTTGAGAGATATTTTAGTGGCTATATAATTTGAGATGAGTAGTTAGTTATTTTATCTCTTTGTATTACATTCTCTTGTCTTTTGTTTTTTATTGTTTCTCTTGAAGTGTTAGGTGACAGTCTTTTTTCCCTCTGGTTGCTCTTATGATTTTTCTCTTTACCTTTGGTTTTCTACAGTTTAATTATGATATATCTAAGTATAGATTTATTTCTCTTGCTTGAGATTTGCTAGTTCTCATGATTCTTTGAAACTTCTTTCACTTCTGCATAATTCTTAGTCATTACTTTCTAACATTTTCTGTCTCTTTGCCTTCTGGGCTACAAGCAAATGTAAGTTAGATATTCTCACTGTATCTAACAGACTCTTATAACAGAAGCTGTATTTGGTTCTTTTCAAAAGTCTGCTATGTCACCTTTTGTAGTTTCCTGTTCACTGTAGATATTTCAGACTTGCCATTTATATCTTTACACATAGCATAGCTGTTTCATTTACAATTTCAATATCTGAAGCTTTTACAAGTTTGTTACTACTGGCTCTGCTTCTACTATTGGGTACTCATATTGCTTTGTTTCTTGCATGCCTAGGCTAGTATCCATGATTATGTTCTGGTCATTGCCCCTGAAAAAATTGTGAGGCCTTCACCAAGTGCTCTCTAGAGACATTGATTTTATTCTTAGGAGATGTCTATAGTTTCTGTAAAATGTGGTCTACACTTAAATTCATGTCTTGAGGTGCTTCCTGATTCAGTCTTTTTAAAAAATAAAGATTTTTTTTATTGATTTCAGAGAGAAAGGGAAAAGGAGAGAGAGATAGAAATATCAATGATGAGAGAGAATCATTGATCAGCTGCCTCCTGCACGCCCCACAGTTGGAATTGAGCCTGCAATCCTGGCATATGCACTGACTGGGAATCAAACCATGACCTTCCTAGTGCAGGGGTGGGCAAACTTTTTGACTCGAGGGCCACAATGGGTTCTTAAACTGGACTGGAGGGCCGGAACAAAAGCATGGATGGAGTGTTTGTGTGAACTAATATAAATTCAAAGTAAACATCATTACATAAAAGGGTACAGTCTTTTTTTTTTTTTTAGTTTTATTCATTTCAAACGGGCTGGATCCGGCCCGCGGGCCGTAGTTTGCCCACAGCTGTTCTAGGCTGTTCAATTTGTTGGCATATAATGATTCTTTATATTTCTACTAGGGGCCCGGTGCACGAAATTTGTGCACAGGGGAGGGTTGTCCCTCAGCCCGGCCTGCACCCTCTCCAATCTGGGACCCCTTGGGGGATGTCCAACTGCCGGTTTAGGCCCGATCCCTGTGGGCCTAAACTGGTAGTCGGACATCCTTCTCACAATCCGGGACCTCTGGCTCCTAACCACTCGCCTGCCTGCCTGCCTGATTGCCCCTAACCGCTTCTGCCTGCCAGCCTGATTGCCCCCTAACCGCTCCTCTGCTGGCCTGATTGACACCTAACTGCTCCCCTGCCGGCCTGATCGCCCCCAACTGCCCTCCCCTGCAGGTCTGGTCACCCCCAACTGTCCTCCCCTGCTGGCCTGGATGCCCCCAACTTCCCTCCCCTGCTGGCCTGATCTCGCCCCCAACTGCCCTCCCCTGCTGGCTTGATGGCCCCCAACTGCTCTCCCCTGCTGGCCTGATTGCCACAACTGCCCTCCCCTGCTGGCCTGTTCACCCTCAACTGCCCTCCCCTGCTGGTCATCTAGTGACGGCCATCTTGTGGTGGCTATCTTGTGATGATGTCGTGTATGACGCCACCTAGGCTTTTATTATATAGGATGTTATCAGTTGTAACTTCTCTTTCACTTTATTTTTAAATTTTTAATTTTTTTGGTTAATCCTCACTGGAGGATATTTTTCCCATTGATTTTAGAGACAGTGGAAGGGAGGAGGGAGGGGGAGAGAGAAAGAGAGAGAGAGAAAGAGAGAGAGCGAAAGAGAGAGAAATGTCTAGGCAAGAGAGCCACATTAATTGGTTGCCTCCCAAACAAGCCACAACTGGGGCAGGGAACTTGCAACCCAGATACGCCTGTATAGCTATGAACTTCCCTCTTAAAACTGCTTTTGCTGCATCCCATAGATTTTGGAAAGTTGTATTTTCATTTTAATTTGTCTCCAGATATTTTTTGATTTTCTGTTTGATCAATTGGTTAATATCATGTTGTTTATCTCCACGTTTCTGATTTTTCCAGTTTTATTCTTGTAGTTGATTTCTAGTTTGATAATATGGTTGAAAAAATGCTTGATATGATTTCAGTCTTCTTGAATTTATTGAGACTTCTTTTGTGGTCTAATATGTGATCAGTCTTAGAGAATGTTCTATGTGCATTTGAAAAAAATGTGTATCCTGCAGTTTTTGGATGAAATATTCTATACATAATCTATTGAGTCAGTTTGGCCTAATGTGACATTTAAGGTCTTTGTTTCCTTATTCATTTATTGTCTCATGATATATCCATTGATCTAAGTTAGGTATTAAAGTACCTTACTATTATTGTAATATTGTCTGTTAATTTTTGCTTTATATGTTTAGGGGCTCCTATGTTGGGTGTGGGGTGGCCCAGTGTGCACATGTGTGTGGAAGCTCCCTGTTAATTTGGTTGTCTGTGACTGGAGCAGGGCCTGGGTTGGGCAGCCTAGTGCACATGTGCTGTGGCTCAGTTGGTAGAATCGTCATCTTATACACCAAAAGTTGGTGGGTTAGATTCCCAGTCAGGGCACATACCCAGGTTGTGGGTTTGATACCTGGTTCTGGGCCTGTAAGGAGGCAACTGATCGATGTTTCTCACATCAATGTTCTCTCTCTCTCTCTTTCTCTCTCTTTCTCCCTCCCTCCCTTCCTCTCTCTAAAATAAATTTTTTAAAAAAGATAAATTGTATGAATTGAAAATTGCAGTTTGTCTTTCAGTGGTTAAGACTAGGAATCATAAGATCTCAGTTTGGACTCTAGGTCTGCCCCTTATTCTCTATGTAACTGTCAGTGAATAACCTTACTGTTTTTCAGCCTTAGTTTCCCCATCTGTAAAATGGGAATAATACCTACTCATCTCAATTATTGTGAGGATGAAATGAGTAATGTATATTTAACAGTGCTAGCACAAAATGGCACATCAAACATGAAATAAAAAGTTATAGGGTTTGAATCTCAATAAAGCCACCATAAGAAATTTGTAGTAGAGAAAGTTTGTGGGAAAAATCTGTACTTAAACATATGCTACTTTTTTCAAATTATTGTGTATATTAATATACATGTTATAAAGTATATATTACACAAGACAAATGACCATGTTTACTTTACAGGTATTGGTTTGCCTTGAAAAAGGGTTATCATGTGGCTTTCAAATATAGCAGCAAAACTGATAACTTCATAGAAGAACAAATTGATCCACATAGAGAAGTTATAGATGGAGTGACTGATTTGAGCATGCTCAGGCTATTTGAAACCTACCTGGAAGGCTGCCCACAACTTGTTCTTCAGCTCTATACCTGTTTGGAACACGGTCAAGCAAATATCAGTCAGTGTAAGTCTTTCTTAACACCCTTTGTTAGATGGATACCTCTGAGTTCTTATGTTAACTACATAACTTTAGGGCAGGTTTTAGAATTTTATATTGTTT
The DNA here is from genome assembly GCF_000412655.1 of Myotis brandtii. Lineage (NCBI taxonomy): Eukaryota > Metazoa > Chordata > Mammalia > Chiroptera > Vespertilionidae > Myotis > Myotis brandtii. The sequence continues at coordinate 3,038,005 of NW_005358649.1, forward strand.
TTCTTTATAGAATTGTTTAAGTTTTAAAAAGAAGGACATGATTTAAATATTTAAAAGTATATAAAGATATGTTGCCTCCCTCCTTCTTTTTCCCATTCCTTCTTTTGTTTGCCCAGAAAGGAAACTTGGCAGTTTTTCGATGATTCTTTTAGAAAATAATTTAAAAAGCCTATATTAATTATCTCTTTGTCTGTGTCTCTCCCTTTCTCTCTTCCTTCCCCCTATTTTATATAAATAGTAACTTAAAATAAAAACAGGTTTTTTTTTTGCAGTATTTAACAGTATGTCTTGGAGATCTATTCATATCAGTACAGGAAGAGCTCCCTCATTCATTTTTATTATCTGAATAGTATTACAAATTATAGATATACCATGATTTATTTAACAAGCCCCGGTTTATGTTGTTAGGTTGTTTCTAATATTTTACTGTTGCAAAAAATGCTGCTGTAAATAATCTTATGCATGTGTAAAGTATATCCATAGGGTAAATTTCCAGAATTGGAATCATTAGATGAAAGTGCAAATGCTACAAAACTCATGAAAGTTGACCAATATGTTGTTTTATTATAGCATATTTCATTGTTAAGGTAAAATATTCAATTTTAAAGGACAGTTTGACATTTCCATAAAAAAACCCCATTTAATAGTTGTTTAATTTGAGATGTTAAAAAAAAGTAATGACTAAGGTTTCATGCAGACTTGGATTAATCTCAGAGTACCAGATTGTCATCTTTCCTGGAGTTCCCTCTATGCTAGACTCACCTGTGAGATCAGTTTCTTTCCCTAAGTAGTCTTTCTGTTTCCAATTTCCCATAAACTTCAATGTTGTAGTCCCTTCTAATATTATTTTTACCTTGCTTGTTAATAAGACACTGAAATGAACCTATTGTGTATAAGACCTCTTTTTCCTTGTGATGCAAATAATTTGTGGGTTGGGACTTATGTGTTCTGTGCCACATAGTTACTGAAACTAGAAGTTGAACATTTAGAGTTTATAGCCTATCATATGGTAGATCTGCTGATGATTCCAAGTAGTACATAGCATCTGGATCACAATGGGATCCAGTGACTATCTTCATATTATGAGGTTCTATCCTCATATTATGAGGTTTTATCCTCATTCTTTAGTTTCTCCTTGAAGTAAGAAATTGAGGTATTAGCTAAAAATAGCAAAATAAATAAAGACATAAATAAAAGCTAATTGTCTAACAATAGAATAATTGGTAAATAAGATACTGTACAATGTTACTATAAAAACTATTAGCCACAGAAAATAGTGATAACTTTTAATGACAGGAAAGTAATTCTAAAATAAAATTTAGACAAAAACAGTTTATAAAATTTCCTATGAGCATACTTTTAAGGATACAAAGAAATTATTATATTGAACAGTGTCTGGAAGAAAATATGAAAAATGTTAATGTGGCTGCTTATGGGTAGTGAGATTATGAATGAATTTATTTAATCTTCTTTACACTTTTCTCTGGATTTCCAAAATTCTACAGTAACCATGTATTGTTTTGAGAATCAGGAAGAATAACTCAGAATGTTAAAAAAAATCAGGTTACTTATAGAAGTATTTCAGAAGGCTGAACATATTCTTTTATTTTTGCTCCTTCCTGAACCACACTAATAAGGAGAGTAAAGGATTAAAAATAATATAAACCCACAAGAACAAATAGAATGCAGAGTGGAATAGCAGATTAGAAATATCAACAAGTGTTTAGAAGATGGAAAGCAGATGAAAAACTCAGGTTATGTAAATCAGCTCTACCACTAAAGGCTAAATTATTTGAATCTACTCTCCCTCTGAAAATATCTAAGACTATTGGATAGCCTGGCTGGTGGCTCAGTGGTTGAACATAGACCTATGAACCAGGAGGTCACAGTTCGATTTCTGGTTAGGGCACATGCCCAGGTTGTGGGCTCAATCCCCAGTGTGGGGCAGGTAGGAGGCAGCTGATCACTGCTTCTCTGTCACCATTGATGTTTCTATCTTTGTCTCTCTCTGAAATAAATAAAAATATATACAGACGAGAGGCCCGGTGCACAGATTCATGCACTGGTGGGGTCCCTCGGCCTGGCCTGTGGGGAATCAGGCCAATACTGGCTCTCCGACATCCCCCGAGGGGTCCCGGATTGCGAGAGGGCTCAGGCTAGGCCGAGGGACCCCACAGATGCACGATCAGAGCCGGGGAGGGACCACAGGAGGGCTCCAGGGTGTGTCCGGCCATCTCGCCCAGTCCCGATTGGCCAGAACCCAGCAGCAAGCTAACCTATTGGTTGGAGTGTCTGCCCCCTGGTAGTCAGTGTGCATCATAGTGACTGGTCGAATGGTCAGGAGAACGGTTGGACACTTAGCATATTAGACTTTTATTATATAGGATGGGAAATTGAGCTTGTTGACATCCATCTCATACTTACGTTAAATTTTCTTTCCTTCCTCCCGCCCTCCTCCCTCCTTCCTCCTTCCTTTCCTCCCATCCTTTCTTTTTTCCTTCCTTCCTTCCTTCCCACTTTCCTCTCTCGCATGATGCTGTCTCTTAGTAAATTAGATATATGCCCAGGGTCAAAGCCAAAGACTGGAATAGCTAGGTTTATAACAGTAATGTCTTAGAGAATTTCCAGAGTATAGTATGTAGTTTTCACTATACTAGTTGTACAGTTCAGAATCTTGTAAAGCAGTCTAATGCAGTGGTTAAGTACACCATCTTTGGAATTGGGTAGCTTTAGAGTCAAATCTTAACTGCAACTTGCTAGCTGTATGACTTGGGTCAAATAATATATATTCTGTAAGCATTAATCCTTCATATGTAATATGGGAATAGTAATATCTATCTTGAAGGATTAGATGAGATGAGTATATAAATAAAGTACCTGGCATGTCTGTGGGTATGTGTAAATACAGTTAAAGCATGTACGGCATATGGTAATTTAATATTGTAATTTTTATTCTTGTAACAATATACCTTTTAAAATTTGTTTTGTTTTGTAGATGCAGCCCTCATGGTCTCTTGCTGTGCTATTTCTTGGTCGACTGTTGATTATCAAATATCTTTAAGAAAATCCTTACCTGATAAAAATGTCCTTACTGGGCCCTGTCCCAAACTCACATATCTCTTTTACAAGTTTTTTACATTATTATCTTGGATGCTGAGTGTTGTACTTCTTTTATTCTTAAATGTTAAGATTGCTTTATGTCTGTTGTCATTTCTTTGGTTTTTAGGTATATTGTGGGCATTTAAAAACCAAACTAAGTTTTGTGCTTCCATAAGTATGGAGTTCTTATACAGGATTGTTGTTGGATTTGTTCTTATTTTTACATTTTTTAATATTCAGGGGCAGAATACCAAATGTCCAATGTCTTGTTATTATATTGTAAGGGTACTGGCCACACTGGGAATATTGATTGTGTTGTGGTTTTGCCCACTTTCTATTTTTAATTCAGACTATTTTATACCTATTAGTATTATTATAGCTCTTGCTCTTATCCTTGGAATTATTTTTCTTATTGTTTATTATGGGACTTTGCACCCAAACAAAAGTAAAGAAAGAAAACCTGATGAAATTGATGGGAAACCAGTGCAAATAGAATGTAGAATGAAGTATTTCCTAATGGAATAAGCTATCCTTTATGAGACGTATTTTCTTATTTTTTGTTTCATTGGTTAGTAAAGAAAATGTTGTGTGTCTATGTGTGTGTTATTTCTTAGTTTTGCTTTCTTTAACTTGAGATCAGTTATGGTACATTATTTATGAATGTGAGAGTGAGTATATTAATATTTTTATTATTTAAATTAATTTTTCATTTGGTTTTGAAGACCTTAAGAACTTAGATATATTTGTGTGTTGTCAGGCAGAGTAGCCATTTTGAGCTTGAATTGGAAGAAATGGTCTGGTTCCCATAATTTGAAGACTGGAATTGAGCTTCTCTCCAACTTTCTCCTCATTTTTCCTGAACTAAAACTGATGCACCTGTTGTGGAGAACTGCAAAAGGAAAGAGAGAGCAGAACACTTGTTCTTCTCACCTGCATTTTCTTGATTCAGTGCATATTGAGTTGGGGATGGATTGAGTTGAGAAAAAGGAAAAGGAAGGGAAGCGGAAGAAAACAAGACATAAAATTTACCATCTTAACCATTTTTTAAGTGTATAGTTCAGTAGTGTTAATTATATTTACCTTGTACATCTCTGTAACTTTTTTATCTTGCAAAATAGACTCTGTTCCTACTGAACAACTACTTCTCATTTCCCTCTCTTTTCAGCCCCTGGCAATTGCAATTCTATTTTGTTTTGATTAATTTAATTACTTTAGATACCACATGTAAGTGGAATTATACATTCTTTGTATTTTTGTGACTGGTTTATTTCACTTAGCATAATGTCCTCAGATTCATTTATATTGTAGCATGTGTGACAACATTATATACACACACACACACACACACATACATACATCTTTCTTTCTTTCTTTCTTTCTTTCTTTCTTTCTTTCTTTCTTTCTTTCTTTCTTTCTTTCAGAGAGGAAGAGAGAGGGAGAGAGAGATAGAAACATCAATGATGAGAGAGAATCATGGATCAGCTGCCTCTTGCACACCCCCTACTGGGGATTGAGCCTGCAACCTGGGCATGTGCCCTAACCAGGAATTGAACCATGACCTCCTGGTTCATAGGTCCACTGAGCTACACTTCTGGGCAGGAATTTGTTCTTTAAGGCTGAATAATATTATATTCTATGTATATGCCACATTTTCTCTACTTATCCATCACTGGGTTGCTTTTACCTCTTGGCTATCATGAATAATGCTATAATGAATATTGGAAGTAGCAATTTATGTAATGGAAAAAATGGTTATAAAACAATATATATCTACTAATGAACTTGAATATTAAATGCCCCACACAAACATGGATTGAATGGTCATTTCATCAACAAACATTTTCCCATTGATTTTATAGCCAAGAAACAAATGGATAGATCTTGGTCAGATGTTTTGGCTAGTTAGCAAGTTCTTAAAGTGAACATTTAATATCTAATGGATTTACTTTTATTTATTTTATTCTACTTTTTTCTATATCATTCAGTCATAGATATACAGCACTTTTCAATCTTCCCAACTAATTATACACTTTTCTAGATTATTCTGCACATATCAAAGGCATTTTCAAATGTAGGAAAAGCATGGGAATAATTATGAGCAATACTCTCATAAAAGAACAGTCATATGCATTGTACTACTCAGGGTTCTCCAGAGAAACAGAACCAATAGGATAGATAGATAGATAGATAGATAGATAGATAGATAGATATGAGGATAGTTATTATAGGAACTCAGGTGGTTGTGAAGGCCACGATTTCTGTCTGCAAGTTGGAGAACCATGTAAACCTGTGGTGTAATTGAGTCCAAGTCTGAAGGCCTAGGAATCGTGGGGCTAATGGTGTATGTCCTCATCTGAGTCCGAAAGCCTGAGAACCAGGAGCACCCATGTCGGAGGGAAGGAGAAAATGGATATCTTAGCTCAGACAGAGTGATTTTGCTCTTCTGGTGCTTTTTTGGTTCTATTTAGACCCTCAACAGATTGATGATACCACCCACACTGGGGACAGCATTCGCTTCACTCACTTCACCAATTCAAATGCTAATTTGAGGAAAAAACACCCTCACAGACACACACAGAAATAATGTTTTACCAGCTATTTGAGCATCCCTTAGCCCAATCAAGTTAACACATAAAATTCACATTCCCATACACCCATATACTTTCATATCTACTTGAAATATGAATAGAAGGCTTCCCTTACACTAGTGGTTCTTAAACATTAGTGTACATGAGAATAATCTGGAGGATCTATTAGATTTCTATTCACAATTTTTTTTTAGTAGATCTTAGGTGGAGCATGAAATTTGTATGTCTAAGACGTTCCTGGATGTTGTTGATGCTGCTGGTCTGCCCTTCTACTTTGAGGACCACTACTGACTTTTGAAGGCTAATACCACTTTTAATAACTAGTTTCAAAATAGCCACTAGAGGGCAATGAAGGCACAGACAAATTGGATGTGCTGCTTAATAGGTTCCCTGGTTTATGCTACTGTCGCTACAAGCCAGGAGAATACCAAAGCCAAACGTTAATTTCCTGTAGAGTATCTTCAGGCTCATTCTCAATTGTAATAGAAATCAAAGCTTGTCCTTATGGTTGTGGGAATCAGAGATGTATAATGAACTCTAACTCTGGCCGATGCCCATTTCATGATCACAACATATTAAAAGTTGAGTTTTTCTAAGTGGGAAGAGACTACATTTTGCTAATTGGTTCAGTTTGTTATGGAGAAAATTCTGCATTTAAGCTGTATTTATTAGTTTTAAGACATGCATGTCTTACTTTGTGAAAGTGAGACCAAAGTACTTTTAAAAAATATTAAACTTAGTATGTATTAAACCTCAATTCTTAGAACATAAAGATCAACAGAGTATAGGGAATTTATAATTTCTTTCTACTAGAAATATTGCTTTGATGGTAGAAAATGACTAGAGAAAAAATAAAAATATATAGTTTTTAGGGATGTTGTTATATTTCCGTTTTGCCTAACCTGAAACTTGAAAGCTTTACTGCTACAATAATTGCTCTTTAAAAATTTTCTTTTGATACCTAGTGTATAGACATATACACCTTTCTGAGTAGTCCTAGTTCTTGGCTGAAATCAGCAATTTCTTTTCATGGTATTGTAGAAAATTATTTTTCTCTTTATTTTATTTTATTTTATTATTTTTTATCACCATTTATCCCCCCAACCCTTTCCACCTCCACCCACAACCCGGACTCCTGCAATCATCACACTGTTGTCGTGTCCATGAGTTCTTTCTTTTTTCTTTTCTTCTCAATCCCACCCCCAATATCTCCCCACTAGAGCTGCCTGCCTGCTCTCTATCTGAGTCTGTCTCTATTTTGCTTATTATTAGTCCAGTTTGTTCATTAAATTTCACATATGAGTAAAATTATATGGTACTTGTCTTTTTTCTGAATGGCTTATTTCACTTAGCATAACGTTCCCCAGGTCCACCCATGCTGTCACAAAGGGTAAAATTTTCTTCCCTTTTATGGCTGAGAGGTATTCCATTATGTAAATGTACCATAGCTTTTTTATCCACTCATCTACTGATGGGCACTTGGGCTGCTTCCAAATCTTGGCTATTGTAAATAATGCTGCAATGAAATAGGGGTGCATACATTCTTTCAAATTAGTGTTTCAGGTTTCTTTGGATAAATTCCCAGATGTGGAATGACTGGGTCATAAGGCAGTTCCATTTTTAATCTTTTGAGGTAACTCCATACTGCTTTCCACAGTGGTGCACCAATCTGTATTCCCACCAATAGTGCACAAGGGTTCCCTTTTCTCCGCATCCTCTCCAACACTTGTTGTTTGTTGGTTTATTGATGACTAGAGGCCTGGTGCACGAATTCGTGCATGGGTGGGGTCCCTTGGGGTGGCCTGTGGAGATAGGGCCCCAGCTCGCACCCCCAGCCTCACAGCCCTATAGCCCCACCTGGCACCCTGCCATGGCCTGGCGCCACCCCATCATGTGCTCTACCATTCCACCTGCGGGGTGATCGATTGGGGTCAGGCCCCCCACCCAGCTCCCTCAGTGCCTGGGAGCTGGGCGGCGGCCCCGCCCCCTGCCACTGCCGCTGGTCGCTGTCAGTGGGGGATTAGCAGGGCGATTGGGCCCCAGGTTGCACCCGCCTTGGCCTGGTGCCGCCCGCTCACCTGTTCCACCATCCCACCACAGTCCTGCTCTCATCAGGGCCCATTGGGGCTGGCATCACCTCCACTGCCACCCGCTGCCAGTGCTGCGTTGCCAATGCCCGCCATGTTCTGTGCCACCCCCTGGTGGTCAGCACATGTCATAGCGGTTGAACTTTTGGTTGTACTCCTGGTCAAACAATTTGCATACTAGGCTTTTATTATATAGGATAGCTATTCTGACAGGTGTGGTTTTAATTTGCATTAGTGACATTGAGCATCTTTTCATATGTCTATTGGCCATCTGTATGTCCTCTTTGGAGAAGTGTCTTTTTGGGTATTTTGCCCATTTTTTAATTGGATTGGTTTTTTTTTTAGTGTTGACTTTTATAAGTTCTTTATAAATTTTGAGTATTAACCCCTTATCAGATGTATTGGTGAATATGTTCTCCCATTCAGTAGATTATCTTTTCATTTTGTTGTTTAGTAACATGTTATTTAGCCTCCATGTTTTCTTCTTGTGATTGATTTCACGTTTCATAGCATTATGGTCAGAGAAGATACTTGATATGAGTTCAGTCTTCTTAATATTATTGAGACTAGTTTTGTGTCCTAACATATTGTATTGTAGAAATTTTGATATGAAAACTCAAAGATCTGAGCTTCATTGCCTTGATACTATTACCTGGAAGACCTTAATGAGTCATTTAATCTCTCTAAATTTCAGTTTCTCTATATGTAGAGTGAGCATTACATAATAACAACAACTATCTCCTGGGCTGTTGTGAAAAATCAGTAAGACATTATATGTGATAGTGTTTTATAGATTATAACTATTCCTGAAATTTTTTATTTTTTACATTCTTTCTCCAGTATGTGGTATATTTTGACTTGGTTTTGATGTCATTATTTTTGTAAAATTGTTTACATATGTATAAAATAGCAATACACATAAAAATTTAGAATTATTTGGCAAAGAAGTTTAATCCTTTTGCATATAACATCTTAGTTTTTCATTAGACTCTTGTGTGTTATGTATTGTTCCTCATGTGTAGAAAATATAATCATATTTTCTGCTAAATACAACTAGTTAGTAATAAAGGCTTATATTGCAAATAATTTTCTGACCATTGGAAGTATGCATGAATCTCTGTGTATAAATGTGCATGCACATTTATGAATGGTAGGATTTCATTAAATATTTATTGCTAAGTATTATTTCTCTTATTTTTTTCTGGGCCACAGAACCCCTTAGCTATGGTTGCTTTTAAGGTTAAACAATGCTTTTGCTTATTGTTTTCATTTTGTGTCCAGTAGTATATCTTGCTAACTAGACTATAAGCTTACATAGACCAGAAATTGTATTTCTGTGTCCCTCAGAGAACTTCGCATAGAGTTTCCAGGGATTTCTTACAGCAGTTGAGTACTATTCTTTTTCTGAACCCCTGGAAAGTGAAAAGAGTATTTTATTCCAGAGACCACTTAGAAAATCATCTGATTCATCTTTGGGGCAAAGACTCAATCCATCAATGTGTGCTTCTGAGGACTATCTGTGTGTTCACTGCTTTGCTATGACAAGGCTTTGTAAATAACTATTGCTTAATTAATTGATCACCACTCCAGAGAGTAATTTGTGTTTTCCTGGTGGTCTGTGGATGAAAGAGCTTTAAAAAAATTTATGAAGATTACTGTGGTAGTGTGTTCTTTAAAAACAAACAAACAGATTTATTGAGATATAATTTGCATACAACTCACCTATTTCAAGTGTACATTTCAATGTTTTTTTAGTGTATTCACAGGCATCTTCAACCATTACCACAGTCAATATTAGAGCATTTTTATCATCTTAAAAAGAAACCCTGGCCAGCCGCGGTGGCTTAGAGGTTGAGCGTCAACCTATGAACCAGAAGATCATGGTTCGATTCTTGGTCAGGGTGCATGCCGGGGTTGCGGGCTTGATCCCCAGTGGGGGGCATGCAGGAGTCAGCTGATCAATAATTCTCTCTCATCACTGATGTTTCTATCTTTCTCCCTCTCCCTTCCTCTCTGAAATCAATGAAAATATCTACACTAATAAAAGAGAAACATGGTAATTAGCGTACGACCGCTACCCTTTTCATTGGCTAATCAGTGAGTATATGCAAATTAACTGTCAGCCAAGATGGCGGCCGGCAGCCAGGCACTGAAGCGAGCATGAGGCTTGCTTGCTGCAGACTCCAACATTCCCCGCCTCACTTGCCAGCCTCTCATCTGCAAGTCTAAGCAACTATATACTATGTTGCAAATAAGAAGGTAAACAAAACCCCAGAAAACAGCCGGACTGAAACCCAGCCGGACCGAAACATTGTATCCATGTTTTCAGCAGCGAGGCCTCAGAGCTAAAGCTGGCCCAGAAAAAAAAAAAAAA
>NW_005358649.1:3049602-3051850 GCF_000412655.1 Myotis brandtii
TTTTGTGCACCGGGCCTCTAGTCCTATATAATAAAAGGCTAATATGCAAATTGACCAAATGGCAGAACAACTGGTTGCTATGACATGCACTGACCACCAGGGGACAGATGCTTAACACAGGAGCTGCCCCCTGGTGGTCAGTGTGCTCCCACAGGGGGAGCGCCACTCAGCCAGAAGCTCTGAGCTGGGCCCACAGCTGGCGAGTGCAGTGGTGGTGGCAGGAGCCTCTCCCGCCTCCATGGCAGTGCTAAGGATATCTGACTGCCAGCTTAGGCCTGTGGGAAGCAGGCCTAAGCTGTCAGTCAGACATCCCCCGAGGGCTCCTGGACTGTGAGAGGGTGCAGGCCGGGCTGAGGGACCCCCAACTGCATGAATTTTGTGCAGCGGGCCTCTAATATTAAAAAAAAGAAAAAAAGAAAAAGAAACCATGTACCTTTATCTATCATTTCCGTTATGGTTAACTTGTGTGTCAACTTGGCTGGGCCACAGTGCCCAGATATGGGGTCAAACACTATCTGAGTGTTTCAATGAAGGTGTTTTTAGATGAGATTAGCATTTAGATAGGTGGACTTTGAGGAAAACAGATTGTCCTTCATAACATGGGTGGGCCTCCCCCAAACAGTTAAAGACTTGAATAGAACAAAAGACTTATGTCTCCTGAGAAAGAGGGAATTTTGGCCCTTGGACTTGATCTGAAACATCAGGTTATCATGGGTCTTTAATCTGCCTGCCCACACTGCAGATTTTTTACTTACCAGCCTCCATAATTGTGTATCAATTCGTTAAGTCTTTTTTTTTTTTAAACTATATACACATCTTATTGGTTCTAGTTCTCTGGAAAACACTAATACAATCCCCAATCTTCCCTTCCACTACTCTCAGCCCTAAGCAGTCACTAATACTCTTTCTATCTATGTAAGCGTATAGATTTCCCTATTTGGACTTTCATATGAATGGAGTTATATAGGATGTCATCTTTTGTGACTGGCTTCTTTTACTTAAGATAATGTTTTCAAGGTTCATTTATGTTGTAGCATGTTTTGGTACTCATTTCTATTTATGCAGAATAATATTCCATTATATGAATAAACCACTAGTTGTCCGTTAATAGACATTTGGGTGTTTCCCCTATTTGGCTACTATGAATAATGCTGATATAAAATAAACATTTGATGCAAGTTTCTGTATAGACTTATATGGTGGGGTCTCTTTTTTCCGCGTCCAGTGTGGAGAGAGTGGTCCAGTTCTTAGAGTAGAGGTGGCTGGGGATTCGAGAAATATGAAAGAATGAGACAAGACACAAAGATGGAAGGAAAAAGCTGCGACCGGGTGGGACTGCTGTCCTCTTCTGACGGAGAGACAGAGACCTAGCACCGGAACCACGTATTTAATTTATACTCCCAAATACCAGGAAGTTACGTCAGTTCTGGGTGGGCCCGTCGTGATGAGCAGTCCAATGAGTCAGGCAGGAACCCGAGGGCCTGGCTCCACCTCAGGGCCCCTCCCACAGGGCGGGGTGCTTGGTGTCCCTTGGCCACTAGGCCATGGATTGGGGTCAAAACTGATTTGCCAGTCAGAGGGAGGAGAGTCCTATTTATTCCTGGTGCTTGGCTGGATTTACAATAATAAAACCCACTCCCTGACACCTGGGCAAAGATGAAAGTCAAGCTGAGAACACTTCTGCCTTTTTGGTAAGATGTGTATCCAGGACGTGGCTCTGCCTGTCGCCTTGGATTCAGCTGACAATTATTAGATAAATGCCCATGTGCCTTCCCAGGGGCCCTCTACAGACTTATGTTTTCATTTCACTTGGGTAAATAAATAGCCAGGAGTAGAATTGCTGGGCCATATGGTAACTTTGCATTTAATCATTTGAAGAACTGCCAGACTGTTTTCCAAAACATCTGCATCATTTTACATTCCTATCCGTAGTGTATGAGGGTTCCAATTGATCCACATCTTCACCAATACTGTTGTTATCTGACTTTTTTATTCTATCCACCCTAGTGGGTAAGAAATTGTTTCTTGTTGTAATTTTGATTTGTATTTACCTGATGATTAATGATGTCAGGCATCAGTTTATATACTCACTAATGGCCATTTGTATATCTTCTTTGAGGAAATGTCTATTCAGATCCTCTGCTCATTTTTTAATTGGGTTTACTTGTTCTTTTATTACTGACTTGTAAGGTGCTTAAAAAAAATCTTTATTGTTGAGAGTATTACAGATGACCTCCCCTCCCCCCCT
>NW_005358649.1:3051986-3071233 GCF_000412655.1 Myotis brandtii
ATTTACCCAGTTCCTGCCCTGCCTCAGGTCTTCACCACCCTATTGTTTGTGTCCATAGGTAATGCATAAATGCATTTAAGTTCTTTGGTTGAGCTCTTCCCATCCACTCTACCCCCTTCCCTCTGAGATTTGTCAGACTGTTCCATGTTTCTAAGCCTCTGGTTCTATTTTATTCATTAAATTATTTTGTTCATGAAATTCCTTGTTCATTTATTTTGATTTTTAGGTTCAATTTTTGATAGATATGTATTCATTGCCATTTTATTGTTCATATTCTCCTCCTCCTCCTCTTTCTCCTCCTCCTCCTCCTCTTTCTCCTCCCCCTCTTCTCTCTTCTTCTTCCTCTTCTTAAAGAATACCATTCAACATTTCATATACTACTGCTTTGGTATTACATTCAAGGGGCAGACTCAGTGAGCACTCCTTTAGGTTTTTCTTGATAGCTTTGCTGGGTAGAGTAATCTTGGTTGTAGGTCCTTGCTATTCAATATTTTGAATATTTCTTGCCACTCCCTTCTGCCCTGCAAAGTTTCTTTTTCTTTTTCTGTTGGCCTGCAAAGTTTCTGTTGAGAAATCAGCTGACAGTCATATGGCACTGCCTTGTAGGTAACTAACTGCTTTTCTCTTGCTACTTTTAAGATTCTCTCTTTGTCTTTAACCTTTGGCATTTTCATTTTCATTTGTCCTGATGTGGGCCCCTTTAGGTTCCTCTTGTTTTGGACTCTCTGTGCTTCATGCACTTGTAAGTCTATTTCTTTCACCAGATAGGGGAAGTTTTCTGTCATTTTTTTTTCAAATAGGTTTTTAATATTTTGCTCTCTCTCTTCTCCTTTTGGCACCCCCATAATGTGAATGTTGGTACCCTTGAAGTTGTCCCAGAGGCTCCTTACACTATCTTCATATTTTTGGAATCTTTTCTCTTTCTGCTTTTCTTTCTGGGTGCTTTTGCTTCCTCATATTCCAAATTGTGGATTTGATCCTCAGAATCCTCTACTCTACTTTTGAGTCCCTGTAAATTATTCTTTATTTTAGTTAGTGTATGCTTATTTCATGTCTTTGATGTTCTCCCTAAGGTTCTTGAAATTCTCACTAAGTCCCTTGAAACTCTCATTAAGATCCTGGAACAACCTTATAACCATTTTTAAAAAAAATATATTATATTGATTTTTTACAGAGAGGAAGGGAGAGGGATAGAGAGTTAGAAAAATCGATGAGAGAGAAACATTGATCAGCTGCCTCCTGCACACACCCTACTGGGGATGTGCCCACAACCAAGGTACATGTCCTTGACTAGAATTGAACCTGGGACCTTTCAGTCCACAGGCCGATGCTCTATCCACTGAGCCAAACCGGTTAGGGCATAACCATTGTTTTGAACTCTGTATCTATTAGTTTGCTTGCTTCCATTTCTTTTAGGTCTTTTTCTGGAGATTTCTTCTGTTCTTTTATTTGTGACATGTCTCTGCATTTTGGCTACTTCCCTATGTTTGTTTCTATGTATTAGGTAGAGCTCAGCCTCCCCAGTCACCTGAGCTTGGCACTCTAGGAACGCTCTAGTCTTGTTGTAGTTGAGCCTTGATTGTTGTTGGCGTCACTGGGAGGTGTTGACCTTCAGGTCAATTGGCTGTGAGGACCAACTGTGGAAGAGCTGCTGTGCAGGAGACACCCCAATGGAGCAGGACTTGCTTCAGCGGGGCTTTGGTGCTCACTGAGTCTGCCCCTTGAGTGTATTGATCATGGTTATGCAGAGTTGTAAGCTGGTATGGTCTAAAGCTGTCCATAGGGTGCACTGGCTCTGGAGCCTTCTGGGAGATGCAATGTCAGCCACTGCCTGGGGCCACCCGGCAGGAGCTATCGAGTGATCTGCAGATGGCTGCTACTTGTGTTGAGCTTGGAAATGCCTAGCTGTCTTGAACCTCTTATTGATAGATATGGGGCATGCTGATGCCATCTGCTGCTTGGTTGAGAGATTTTAGGAAATCTTTGAAGCCTGAGCCAGTACAGGCCATTTATATGGAAAAGCTGCTGCAAAAAGCTTGGATGGAACTGAAAATTGGGTGGGGTAGGGTCTCAGGGAATCACCAGAGTGGAGCAAACAGTGGGAGCCAGGCTTATGGAAATTCAGATATGGCTGTATGTCAGCTCTGTGTCAGGGGAGGTCTTGGCATAGGAACAATGACCCCTGTGAGCATCCCTCTCTGGGAGAAAGCTGCCCCTGAGTTCTTGCTTCAATGCCAGACGATCTGGTTCCTTCCATTTGTCCCTGCATCCTCCAACACTGTTGCCTCAGTGCTAGAGCTCAGAGGGAGTGAGTCTGAGTAAGTTTGTACTCTGTCTCTTTAAGAGGGACTGCCTGGGTCTCCAGCAGCCTCTGTGACATGTAGCCACAATTCTTACTGGTTTTTACAGCCTGAAGTTACAGGGACCTTTCTTCCCAGCACTGGAACCCTGGGCAGAGGGGTCTGGTGTGGGGCTGGGACTCCTTGCTCCTCACGGGAGGCCTCTGCAGTCTAGATATCTCTCCTGATTAAAAATATGCTGCACATGTGTGTCAGACCAGCCCATTCAGCACCTCTGTCCCTCCTACCAGTCTTGGTGTGCTTTTTTCTTTACTTCTCTAGCTGTAGGACTTCCATTCAGCCAACTTTCTGAATGATGGTTGTTCTATATTTTAGTTGTAATTTTGATGTGGTTTTGGGAGGCAGCGAGCACCGGCATTTACCTACACCACCATCTTGGTTCCTCTCTCGAATAATTTTTTTTCTGTTAAATTAGACATCTGATTACTTTCACAGGAAATTTCTGTTGCCTGCTTTTATTTGTTTTCTGAAGTATGGGTCATGCACACTTTATAATTTTTTGTTTCTTTGCACACTTTATAATTTTTTTTGGTAATTGGACATTTTAGGTAATATATTGTAGCAATTCTGGGCACTGGTCCCCTATTTCCTTGTTTGTTTAGTGATTGTCTGAATTATTTTAGTGAAGTCTCTATTCTCCCAACCCCTTATCCGCTCCCCCCTCTGATGTTGCTCTTCAGGGAGGCACAGCTTTCTTTAGGTGTGCCCACAGTCACTTTGAGATGACAGCAGCACTTGGTAGGGTTCTTTCACTCTGACCTCACTCAACTGTTAAAATTTTACTAATTGCTGGACGATTGGTTTATTTTTCTATTTTTACAAAAAAGCCCTGGGGTATAAATTCTTCTACATATGAATCCAAACTTTCTGAGATCAGTGTTTGATATTTGTTTTGACCCCAGGAAGGCTCCTCCCAGCTGTCTTATTCCCAGCTCGCTCATGTAAACTAGCCAGCCACAGTCTAGGCTTTTTCTTTATTAGGTACACAAATCGCCTCCCAATTGCCTTTGACCACAACCTCCAACCACTTGAGAGTGCTCTTAGGTTAAACTTTTCCAAGCTCCTTTGCAAATGAAATCAGTTTTTTTTGGAAGAGGTTAGGAGCTATCTGTTTTATGACTCCTTCTCCCCCAGGCAAAAATCTCTGGAGCTGGGGGTAGGGACACTGGCAAGCTTCTCTCTGGGTGACACTCCACAGTAGGAGCCTCAGTAAGAGTTGGGAGAGAGAAGGGAGCCCCCACTTCTTGACTGCACTTGTCTGGGACTTATTCCCAGAAACAAGCAGCTGGGGGCTAGATGAGAAACACTGAAATCCCATTGACTCCCAGGAAGAAAGCCCTCCCTCTAGGAACTGGGAATAGAGAGTCCTGTGTTCCTGGCTGCAGCAGTCTCCAGTGGAGTGTCAGCCTCACTGTGCTGGGTGTGGGGTGGGGGAGTGGTCTTGATCCAAATACCACAGACTTTCACGTTATAGAAAATGTCTTAGGTTTCCTTGACTAGATGTTTTTTCATTTGCTGTTTACACTTAGGACCATTTCCAAAGGCTTTAATTGCTTGCTTTTTAACAATTCTCACCAGTTTCACTAGGGAGTGAGTCTGTGGAACTCTTCCTGCTGCTATGCCAATATTCATAGCAGTCTGTTGTTCTTGACAACTGTCCACTAAGCTTACATTATGCAGATTCATACAACTCAGCCCAGTAAGAGAGTCTCTTGATTCATTAAATAGAAATGGGCTCTTCAAGTACACATTTAAACAGAACTCTTCTTTATATGAGGCTGCCCAGATAATCCCAAATCAAAGACGCGCTAGGAGACTCAGTTCCCAGTTCAGTTCTTTCTAAACACTTTTCTCTGATACAATGCTAACTTTTTTTTGTCTTTCACAAATAACAGCTGTATTTAGACACTGTCCTTTTTAAGTCAGTCTTGGTGACATGATTTCATGGGTTTAAGATTAAAGTAGATCAACAGCTAGCATTTTAAGTTGTCACTCACCCTCTTGTTTACATTATCACCAATAGCCAAGCCACAAGGCTTGGGCAGTGCAGTTATAGAGCAATAGCAGAGCTCTGCATGTGTGGCCTTACACCACTGGCACTTCATGTGGAGCTGCCTGGCTGGTCTGGAGGTAAATCTCTTATGTTCTGGCCTGTGTTACTTGCAATTGTTTGGGATGAATTATGCAGAAGCCTGTTGAGCAATTTGTGACAGGCAGAGATCTTTCAGTTTCCACTGCTAAACAGTGATGCATAAACAAAAAGGGTAAGAAGCCACTTTTTGCTATATTGTACAAGAAAGCATAAAATTTCTATTTCCCACAGAATATACTTAAATATCTTAAATCATACATATCATTCTCTCCATAAAGGAAGAGATACTTTGCCTACATAGGGGTGAAACTAAATCAGTCAGTTAAGGACTTACAACAAGGAAAGATTGAAAATAGTTAGAGATAGTTATAACAAATTTGGCAATATCAATGAGACAGAATTCTTAAGATTTTATTTTATATATCATGCTAATCACTCAGATCTGATTTTATTTTTACATCTTCCACTGTGGTTTAGACAATCAAATGTCAAGAAAATTTCCCACTTTTGGCTATAATATGCAAATACCTACTTTCATTTAATACCTCATTCCCCTCCTTTTTTTTTATGTGCCTCAGGCATGAAATAGCTCTGGCCACTGACACAGGCATCAAGCTAGGATGAACTAAGGACTGTACATCTGTTTTGCCCCTGATTGATATAAGAGCAATACCACCAATCAGTTATCTCCTTGCCCATTGCCAGGGGGTTCATTCCCCTCCCTTTTCATGGTCAGTACATTTGGGTTAAATAGGGACTTCCAAAGGTCTTAAGAGTAAAAAAGTGTTTCCAATGTTAAGTTTAAGAAATGTCTTGCCAATTGTTTTCTTTTTGGTAGTGAAGAATGTAAGCTTTTATGATGGAATTTTTCATACAACTCAGTCCATGCAATATGCAGCTGAATGTGTACTGGCCCAGGTACACTAGCCATTATTAGTAGGACTTGCTTCTTCAGGAAATAGCAGCTATTTAAAAAACAGAGTGGAGGAAAAGGAAGGGAATGGAAGGAAGGAAAAAAGAAAAAGGAATAATTTTTCTAAGGACATAATTCAATCATGGGATATATGAATATGCATTCCCTCCCTCACCCCCCTTTTTTATTGTGAGGAATGTTTGAAGATCATCTGTCTGACATATCATGCATCATTCTTGACATTGCCATTCTAATTCAACTAATCAGAAAACTATCTTTTTCTTGAAGGAATGGTCAGCACACCTTACAATAGTATTTTCAGTGAGTTAAAGATAAGCCATTTTTTTCCTCTGTTTTGTCTACTGTCACTGTGTAGGAGAGGGACAGCATTCCATGGAGTTGTTTTAATTACCCTATCGGTATGCACCGTGACATCTGATGACACTGGTGAGCTCACCTGATGGACCACAAAGAACCCTGATTTATGAACCCATAATTGGGTTTCCAATAAACATTTGTCAAAATAATATATTAGTTCAAACCAAAGTCGTTTTTATTTATTCATATAAAAGAGCACTTAACTTTCAACAAAGAATTGCCTATCATCAAAAACACTCTATAAATGAATCAAATTTATGAAGACACAGTTCTAGAAAGCGAACACTCAAAGGCTACAGCTTGTTTTAACTCTTTGGAGTACATAGTGTTCTAATTTGGTTGTTTTCACCTTATTCGTTTATATTTTACATTCAAATGATGTATATTTTTATATTAACTTGTTAAGGTACTTGTTACAAAATGACTCTAGTGACTTTAAACAATTTTAATTATGAAACTAGCATAACGAGCAGCTGTCATTCTGGAGCTATTTTAAATTCTCATGACAACATATTTTTCATCCATTCTTATTTCATTTACTTCTAAGTAAGAGCAAAATGTACACTGATCTCAAACTAGTTTGTAAATGGTAAGGTTTCTTGCCCTAGTCAGTTTGGCTCAGTGGATAGAGCGTTGGCCTGCAGACTGAAGGGTCCCAGGTTCAATTCCGGTCAAGGGCACATGTCCGTGTTGTCTGCTCGATCCCTAGTTGGGGGTGTGCAGGAGGTAGCTTATCAGTGATACTCTCTCACCATTAATGTTTCTATCTCTCTCTTCCTCTCTGAAATTAATAAAAATATATTTTAAAAAATAAATAAACAACCTTAAAAAATAAAGGACCCTTACAGTCTCCAAGTCTTAGGAAAATTTGGTCACTCGTAATAGACTCAAGTCTGCTGTAAAACTTGGTGAGCTTTATTTATTTGAGTTAAGAAGCAGAAATAAGTTTTTTTTATAGTTTTTTTAGCCTTTAAACAAAAATATAGAAATCACTATTGAAATTATGAAGTATATGTGGTAGATTTTTGATAAAGAAAGGTTGAATCTGAATAATTTTGTGATTTAAGATCTAAAAGGGGATTGTAATTGTATAGTAATTCCTACTATTTTCATGATCTGAATAAAAGAATCTCAGCCTGGGGTCTATGAGAGGGATAATTATGGTCACTCTAAAGTGGACTGAGGGATTCCTACTGTATATTCTCTGCCTAGAATTTGAGTGAAAGCATAATAAATGCAGGGGTGGAACAAGGTTCACCATTACTTTAGAAAAGTGGTAATTAATTTTGAAAAAGTTTGAGAGGCAGTGGTCTTTCTTACTTAGTCCACTTGTTCATGGGATCTTCTGAAGCTTTTTGCAAGGTAGAGCATCTCTACAGAGTTGGGTATAAAGTCAGAATCTCCCTACAGGCTTCACTTGAAATAAAATTTGAGAATTCATGACTGGCTGCTCTGGCTCTTGGGATATCTCAATAATATTTTCCTTCTACATATAACATACATAATTTTCATAAGTATATATTTTATAAAGTATATATTCAGTTTATAGGTGTTGAACTCTTTAGACTAAATGAAATATTCAGATTAAAAATCAGATCTAGCACTCATTTTTGAGGAAAAAATTATTCTTTTTTCTTTGTCATAGTAGATATAAGGCCAGTGAGCTCTCTCTGCCTCCTATTTGAAGCACAAATGCAAACAATGGTATTGCTCCTCTTTGAATTATCATTCAAGTGCATGGGGGATGGGGACTTAAACTCTGGCCTTCTGCTGGTCCTTTAGTATACACTGGCTGATAACTGGTGAACTAGATATAGTGGCCTCCATTCCTAGGTATTATATTGGCATCTGCTCCTGAAATCTGCAACTGATATCACTCCAGATGAAACTTTATACTCAGCTTTGTCACAACATGGTGGTCCATTCTGTCTGGCATGGCTTTACCTTGGCTCTCACTGATGTTGCCTTTGTCTCAAGTCTCTGCCAGGTACTGCAAATAACACTGGCTGCCTCCTACATAGCTTCTTATTTGGGGCTCTTTGATCCTCACTATAGAAGGCCCAACATCATGACTGCTATCCTGTTACCTTCTCCATTCTTTCCTCATGGATATGTGGAAACCTTTGGGCTTACTCCACCAAGTGACAAATTAGGAATGATAATCAGGCCCTCTCTCTGCTTGACTATCCTTTTCTGCCTTCTGTACTCTGCTGGGATGTACTGTATTAGCATAGGGTTGCCTTGCATAGCAGTTTCATTCTTGAGTGTCAAAGGGCAAAGAGCCCCATTGGCCCTCAACATTTCTTTTCTCTTATCTAAAAGTTTCTTCACTCGGAGACTTCAGCCTAGAGAAGGTAAGTGTGAAAACAGCACAGGCCGGCCTGAGGGACCCCCCCCTTCCCCGAGTGCACAAATTGTTGTGCACCGGGCCTCTAGTAGTAGATATAAGGCCAGTGAGCTCTCTCTGCCTCCTATTTGAAGTACAAATGCAAACAATGGTATTGCTCCTCTTCGAATTATCATTCAAGTGCATGGGGGATGAGGACTTAAACTCTGGCCTTGTGCTGGTCCTTTAGTATACACTGGCTGATAACTGGTGAACTAGATATAGTGGCCTCCATTCCTAGGTATTATATTGGCATCTGCTCCTGAAATCTGCAACTGATATCACTCCAGATGAAACTTTATACTCAGCTTTGTCACAACATGGTGGTCCATTCTGTCTGGCATGGCTTTACCTTGGCTCTCACTGATGTTGCCTTTGTCTCAAGTCTCTGCCAGGTACTGCAAATAACACTGGCTGCCTCCTATATAGCTTCTTATTTGGGGCTCTTTGATCCTCACTATAGAAGGCCCAACATCATGACTGCTATCCTGTTACCTTCTCCATTCTTTCCTCATGGATATGTGGAAACCTTTGGGCTTACTCCACCAAGTGACAAATTAGGAATGATAATCAGGCCCTCTCTCTGCTTGACTATCCTTTTCTGCCTTCTTTACTCTGCTGGGATGTACTGTATTAGCATAGGGTTGCCTTGCATAGCAGTTTCATTCTTGAGTGTCAAAGGGCAAAGAGCCCCATTGGCCCTCAACATTTCTTTTCTCTTATCTAAAAGTTTCTTCACTCGGAGACTTCAGCCTAGAGAAGGTAAGTGTGAAAACACTTGTTTCTTTTGCTACCTCCCACCCCCGTCTTTTTTCCTCTTCCCCAAATTCATCTGCAAAGGAAAGAATAGGTTTTCACATTTTTTGTTACCTTATCAGGGCCCCCTTTATGTAAAAATCTATGATTAAGTCAGCTAGATCTGACTCTTCATTTGTTAAACAGGGAGATAAAGAAATGTAGAAAATCATTTTCTCTCATGTAAAGCCTGACTTTCAAGACTATTTCCTGTGCTATTTACTTAAAAATTTAACAAGTGGCCACTAGCTTGTATTTCCCTTTATGCAACAGTTCTAATCTCACCCCATTGCCCAAAGAAGATGGATGTCTATATGGTATAAAAAAGAGGAAAGCAAAATATTTCAAAAATACTTTGCTTAATTTCTATGGATCAAGTGACCGTTTTAGTTAATTTGGTTTCCATATGACTTTAGCATATAAGTGAAGATAGGGTTAGATTGATTCAGAAGAAAATATGGTCTATATCCATTGATATGTAAGGTGATAGTAACTGTAATGTTCCTTGACTGTGTTCACTAATGATATCTTGTGGATTGACCTTCAACGAACCCATTCCCACTTGCCAAGCCCCATTTCTGGTTTCCTGAGATTTGGGTAAAGCAGATAGATGGTCCAATTCGACTGTAACATGAATCTTTTAAGACCTGGCAAAAAGATAATTTTGGCTATAAAAAGATAATTTTGGACAGATCTTTTCAAGAATCACTTTTTTAAAAAAAACACACAACAGCACATAAAACTTTATTTGCAAAAGAAAGAAAAAAAAGTTTTTTTTTTATTTCTTTGAATGTAGCACACACAAAAAGTGCTGGTTCCCTGGTTCCCCGAGGCTCCATCAGGAATGGAGGAATAGCAGAGGACAGGAGTGCAGAGATTTCTTTCTCAGGCCCAGTCCTGTGCAAAACGATGGCCAAGTGTTAGGTCTTATCAGGGCCCACAGATGATCTGTAGCCCTCTGGAGTCTGGGAGCATCAGCATCTCCAAGAATTCATTTGTATTCAACAAAGATGGGGAGGGGAGTCCACTGTTACTTGTTGAACTGGAAAGAATAGACCCCATGATCTGAGGCAGCATCCATAGTCACCTGATTTTGCTGGCCGCTGTTCTCCTCAACTGAAATGTTGGAAGAAGGCACAGGGGTGTACTGGGAGATGTAAGCTCCTTGCATAGCGGCAGCTGTTGGCATATAAGTGCCCGTGGTGCTGAGGAAGAGGTGGCCCAGTTGTTGCGTAAGAGGTACCATCATGGAGAGAGGCTGGAGAGAAAGGGGGTGATCCATACCTGGTGTCAGAACTGAACCTGAAGGCTGAATGAGGTATGACTGGTGGTACATCCATGATGGGGTAGGTACTTGTGGAGGAGATGTCTGAGTTACTCTGTGATACAAAGACATGGGAGATGGAAGATATGGGGAGAGTGCAGACTGAGCGAGCATCCTGTTGGGAGTGATGTTATAAGTTGCTGGGTAGAACCCATTCTGAAGAGCTGTGGAGGGGTCAAGGCCACACCATCCATGTCTCCATTCCTTGGCCAGGCACGTCCATTTTGCACAAATTTTCCTTGGTTCCGTCATTTCTTTGGACTACCGTCAGCAAATTTGCAAAGCAACAGATCTGATGGGGCTGGAACTCAAGGGGGTGTCTTAATATATTTTCCATTAAAGTGGGTGATGATGGCTTTACACTTCTCTGTGTAAAGCCAACCCCTCTGCTGGTCCCACTGGTGTCTCAAAGGATTCGAGTGGAGATAACTTGGCCAAAGGGCTTCAGCATTCCCTCCAGTACTTGCTCATCCATTGACAGTGGGAGGTTTGATATGAATAAATTTGTGGGGTCCTGCTCCTGTTGCTTTGCCGTCTGTGCCTGGACACCACTGGTCTTCAGTGCTGTTACAGCCTTCTGTGCAGCTGAAGGACTGTCAAAGTCCACAAAGCCATAGCCTTTGCATTTGTTTGTGGTCTTGTCCAATATGGCCTTAGTGGAGACAATCTTGCCATATGACTGAGACAACTTGACAAGGTCCTGGTCAGTAGTGCCTGGTTGCAAACCCCGGATGTAGAGGTTGGTTTTGCTCAGCTGGTCATTTCCATTGCTCCCACTGCTGCTGTTGCTTGGACTAGGTGGTGCCATCTGCTGAGACAATGAAACATATGGGTTTTTGTTGTTCTTGTTATAGCCAAAAGTCGAAATCCCAGGTCTGGAAGTTACTGATAGCAATATTTTCTCTTTAATATTATGGAGCTAAGAGAGGAGAGGGACAGGGAGGAAAGTGAGAGGGAAGGAGGGAGGGAGAGAGAGAGAGAGAGAGAGGAGAGAAGGGGAGAGCTCAATAATCACTTTTTTATTTTTATTTTATTTTATTTTTTTAAAAAATATATTTTATTGATTTTTTTACAGAGAGGAAGGGAGAGGGATAGAGAGCTAGAAACATCGATGAGAGAGAAACATCGACCAGCTGCCTCCTGCACACCTCCTACTGGGGATGTGCCCGCAACCAAGGTACATGCCCTTGACCGGAATCAAACCTGGGACCTTTCAGTCCGCAGGCCAACGCTCTATCCACTGAGCCAAACCGGTTTGGCAATAATCACTTTTTTAAAGTAAAAAACATTGGTTGGTTTATGAAAAAAAAAAACACCAAGAAAAATTTCTAAATGGGTTTTAGATAAACAGAACATAGAAAACAAAAATGTTTTGTATGCCATGTATAATGTATTGTTGAACACTTTTATAGTTAGACTTTATTTAAGATGATCCAGCCAAGTACCAAACTTATATTATACAATGGAAAGTTAATACCATAACACAATGAGAATGTCTCTATTTTTGCATAATTAAAGTATGTTTTCTTTACTAGACTATAAGCAACTGAGACCAAGACTATGTCTTACTTTATGTAATCCCAGACTTCACTATGATAATTGGAATGTTGTAAATGCTAACTTGTTTGCTGTCTGTGTAGATCTTTGCTTATCTCTGAACAAAAGACATGTGAAACAGAACACAAAGGAAATGATGTACATTTCTTTTTAGTGTTGTATGCTTGGGACAATACTCCGTGACAAAATAATCTAATGATTTGAATTTCACCTTGTGCTGACCCTGAAATAATTTTGAATTCCTAACAAGTCAGGAATTCTATAACATTTATGACACTGAAAGGAGTTTAAAAATGTTTGCTATGAAAGGTTTCATCTGCAAAATGGGACTATCATTAAGTGAAATTAAATGATATTGTGCATGTAAAGGTCTTAGCATACACATGGTATAACATACACCTGGCATACTGCTGGTGTTGTTAGATAACAATTGGGAAACAATTTGGAAATATAGGATATTGTAAAGGCAAGTGGTAGATACATTTTCCATGGGTAACAAATGAGGCCAAGAAATTACACTAAGAGTTTTGTACTAAGGTATAAAGACTTTCTCTAAAAAATGTTTTATAGTAAGAGTTTTTATATAGTAGCTACATCTAATATGTGTGATTGCCTAGCAAACTATGCTGGTATGGAAGCTAAACTCATTGGCTCATCAAATCATATGAATTGTTTTTTCTGATTTCAATTTGAGCAACTAATGAATCCGTGAAATGTTTGGTGAAAAAACAAACAAAAAGATCAAACAAAATAAGAACAAACCCCCTCCCTCTCATCCCCCCCAATGAAAACATGAAAAAAGAAATATTAATAAAATGTTTGGTGAAGGAAAAGTGCAGGAGCTCAGTCTGTTGGGGCACCCTTGATAAGGAATTGGAAAGGTGACTGTGACAATGCTGAGGGAGGCTGGGTGTTGAGAAGTGAAAGAAAGGAGGAATTGGATGAGACAAATCTTGCTCAAGATATCATTAGATTCAGAAGTCATAGTTTCTTTTGAAGGTGTATGCAAGTCTGGCTCTATGCAAGCATCTATTCTGTATGCTTAAATCCCAGGCCAGGTATTTGGGTAGTGGAGAGGTGTTTGTGATAGAAGGGGGTGGGGTGGCTGATAGATATCTACTCTAGAAATCTCTAGAAACCAGTTAGTCTTAAAAATATGAAAAATTTCTAAGAGAATAATAATGTTCAATATTAATAAGATATAACTCAGCTATTACAAAGGGACTTTCTGAGATTGACCAAATGACTTAACCTCTACTTGGACTTCTGTTTTCTTTATACCTGATAAGTAGACATTTGCTTCTTTTCAAAATGTCCATGAAGACATTTGACCTATGCCAAAGGTCTTTAAAATTTGGTCCTGTCCAAAACATCCACGCTTAGAAAATACCACTGGATTCAAAGAGCCCATAATGTTTATTTGTACTTTTGGCTTATAGAATGTCTACATAAGAAATATCCTCATCTATAATAATAAAAGCGTAGTGTGCTAATTAGACTGGATGTCTTTCCAGACATCTTTCTGGATGACCTTCTGGATGAAGACAGGGCTGCGAGGGAAGCCTGGGTCACGGGTGCCAGAGGGAAGCAGGTGCCGGCAGCCAGGGGAAGTTTCGTGCATTGGGCCTTTAGTTTTAAATAATTGAGCTGTGGCTGTATTGCCAATAATAACCCTTCTTGCCTCTGTAACCTAGCTGGTAATGGCACATAGAGTGAGGTAGAAGCTTTAACATGGACCAAATCTCTCCATGAATGTTTTGGTATAGGACAGTGATGGCGAACCTATGACACGTGTGTCAGAGGTGACACGCGAACTCATTTTTTTGGTTGATTTTTCTTTGTTAAATGGCATTTAAATATGTAAAATAAATATCAAAAATATAAATCTTTGTTTTACTATGGTTGCAAATATCAAAAAATTTCTATATGTGACACGGCACCAGAGTTAAGTTAGGGTTTTTCAAAATGCTGACACGCCGAGCTCAAAAGGTTCACCATCACTGGTATAGGACCAAATCTTAAGGACTTTATGGCATGGACCAAATGTCTCCAGGGACATTTTAGATAGGACCAAATGTTCTGCAAAGCTATCCCTTGACAGTTTTTTTATTCTTAAACTAGAGGCCCGGTGCCTGGATTCGTGCACCGGTGGGGTCCCTCGGCTTGGCCTGTGCCCTCTTGCAATCCGGAACCCCTTAGGGGATGTTGGAGAACTGGTTTCAACCTGATCCCCACAGGCCAGACCGAGGGACCCCACCGGTGCACGAATCCTTGCACCGGGCCTCTAGTATGCATATAAGATCTTTGGTTAATCTCTTCCTGCCCTCCCTCCTCTCCCCTTCCCTCTGAGATTCATCAGTCTGTTCCATGTTTCCATGCCTGTGCTTTCGGCTCCTGTGTTGAGCGTCTGCCCCCTGGTGGTCAGTGTGCGTCATAGCTACCAGCTGGTCAGCCCAGTTGGCCGGTTGGCTGGTTGCTTAGGCTTATATATATATAGATTCTAAGTGTTTGGGTTCCTCAGGTTTTGGTCATAGGTCCAATTCTGTGTCTAGATATTTTCTTCCTGGGTGATATCATCTAGTCCCATAACGTTATATATGCTATATGTTGATGATTCTCAGATTTATGTCTTTAGCATGATTTCTTCTCCTACACAAATAGCATGTCTTTAGATGATTTCTTCTCCTACACAAATAGCTGCCTACTTGATATCTCTTCTTGAATGTTTCACAGGTATTGCCAAGTTAATATGCCCCAAACATAAATTTTTTTAAACTTTTTTTTATTGCCTAAAATATTACAAAGAGTAGTACATTTGTCTCCTTTTTTTCCCCCCTTGACCAAACATAAATTTTAATCCACATCCCCATTTGACCATTCTTGCTGATACCTGTTCTACCTTTAATCTTCTTCTAAGTAATTCTAAGTAATTTACATCATTCAAGCCAGAAACCTAGGAGTCATCTGTGTTTTTTTCCTCTCCCTCAACTTTCACTCCATTCCTTTAGTCCATCAATAAGACTTTCAAAGTTTATTTCCAAAATATATTTTGAATTTGTTTGCATTTCTCTCTTTGCTGACATCTTCTTAATCAATCTACCATCACTTTTTGTTTTTTGCATAAACTGCAACAGTGGCATCAAACTGGTGTTTTTCTTCTTGTCTTATCTTCTTCTAATCCATTTCCAAATACCAGTGAGAGTGAATGGTCTTTCAAAAATATAGGTAGGTTTATGTTAATTCTCAGCTTTAAATACTTGATTGATTTCCCACTGTATTTATAAATAAAATTAAAACTTTGTGTCATGGACTACAAGGTTTCACATATTTTACACTATGATACTTGCCGTTCTAATCTCAATGTTCTTATCTTTGCTTATTATACTTTATCCTTCATGATTTCCTCTCATGTGTTTAGACACCATGCTCTTTTATACTTTAGCATTTTTGTTCAGGTCATTTGTTTGGAGTGCTTTTTAATATGATTTCCCCCATGTAATTAGCTCTTTTTTATCCTTCAAAATTCAGCTTAAGTCCTCAGAACATCTTTCCCTAGTCATCCTTTCTAAAAATCATTCCCCATCCAGGAACTGTCACTTCCTATTACAGTGTCTTACTTATTTAATTTTTTATATTACTTTTCTTACTTTGTAATTACAATCTGTTTATTTACTAATTTACCTGTTTATTGACTATCTCTTACCTAGACTATCATCTTCATGGGTGTAGAGATAAGACTTTCATTTATTATAATATAATCAACAAACTATGAGTGTTTCCTACCATATAACTAGTGTCTAGCACTATTTGTTGAATGAGTGAATGAATATATCTGAAGGTCCTCAGATATTCTGGAGAAATCTATAAAATCTGGGAGCAAGTGGCCATACGAATTGGTAGCATTAGACAACATTTGTGCTGGGTTGTGCAGAATATATTTAATAGTTTGGGACTTTTGTTTTCACTAAATTGCTATAGGGAAATGTCACTGGGGATTGAGTGGTCTTAGAGACTTTGTCATTTTGACATACTTTTGCTAAGTCATTACTGGAGAATTGGGTTACACACTGGCCTATTTACAGTGTGGTTGTAGTTTGGCAAGGCCTGTGTCCTAGGTCCTTCTCTTGCTCTGGAATGGTGAGACAAAAGCACTCCTGTCTTTCTACAGCTGATGAAGAACAGACTTCTTCCCTGGAATAGGGCCGAATGGTAATGTGCCTCTAAGGACTGCACTGAATAAACCTTTAGAGCAAGGTACAGTCAAAGCTGATTAAAATCACACTATTTCATAATACTGCTTACAGGCAGAGACATACACCAGGAAGCTGTGAAGAAAGAGAGCTGGCTTCCCGGGAACAGCAGCCTGGATCTGTTCTCTTACCCCCTTGAGCTGTTTGTTCGGCTCTTCATGGAAACAGATTTCCTGGTTTGTCTCTTAGACCTCCAGCTTTCTCTCTGTGTCTGACTTATTGATAAGATGCCTATAGATGCCTTAGAGTTTTCCACTTTGAGATTCAAAGTTGAGATAATTCTGTTTCTCCGTTGCTTCCTTGAAAGAAAATATTTAGTGAAATCTTAGGAAAATTGAGAAAAAGAATCATACCTCTTAGAAGTGTTCAGTATGACATTAACATATAAAGAGTTGCCATTCTTTTCTTTTTGAGAGACTGGACTATATTTATAGAAAGTTGTCCACTGGTTATGGTATTCAGCGTTTCCTGAATGGTGATTAAGAGTATTGTTCCTGGAATTTAAAGAAGGGTTCAAATTATGACTCTGTTGCTTAACAACTTGAGGACTATAGGAAAATCACTTAATATTTCTGAGCCTCAATTTCCTTATGTAAAATAGAAATAACAGCTGCTCTACCTAGCTTATAGGGCTCTTTGAAGAAACAAGTAAAATACTGGATGTGAAGGTGCTTTGTATCCCATGAAGCTCTTTGCAAATGTAAAGTACTATTGTTCTTGCCAAGTTTTTTTCTCCCCTTTCTTTAAAGAAAATGTTGGCATTCTCCAACCATTAGTTAATCATTTCTCTAGGGCCCAGTTTTATTTTGTGGACAGAACAGGTGTCAGGCTGTGTGATGAGATTTGGAGGAAAGTGGAAAAGAAACCCTAGAGTCTTTTAAGTGACCTTCCAGCCTGCTAACCTTCAAAGAGAGGCTGGCTCATATAAAACTCTTTTCCTTGTCATATCTCTTTGTAACAAGGCCCCTTTGGAAGTACAAGCTTCTGATAGCAAGTAGTTGGATGGTTTGGGACTTTTGTTTTCACTAAATAGCTATAGGGAAATGTCACTGGAGACATTCCAAGGCCTTATGGGAGAGAAAACATATACGAAGTCACTATTTCTTTTGTCTGATATGCCTTTTTTGAATGTCTGGATGAATATTATTAGTATGTATTTATTAAGGGGGGCTAATAGATGCCTTAATTTAAAGATTTAACACATTGTAAAGAAAATCAGAACCACCTCGACATGTATATTGACCTGATTAAAAGTCATTTTAATTCATTGTCTTGCATAACATTTTAAAATGTTTTTTTTTTCTAAGCAACAGTATTTTGATGAAAAGCAATCTTGTCCTGGCCAGTTTTGCTCAGTGGTTAGAGTGCTGGCCTGAAGACTGAAGGGTTACAAATTTGATTCCAGGTCAAGGGCACATACCGCAGTTGCAGGTTTAATCTCCAGTCCGGTTCAGGGCATGCGGGAGGCAAATCGATGTGTCTCTCTCACATTGATGTTTCTCTCTCTCCCCCTCCTGCCTCCCTTCTACTCTCTAAAAAAAATCAATGGAAAAAATATTCTCAGGTGAGGATTAAAGAAAATAAAGGCAATCTTATTTTTCTTCTATAAATTTCATCAGGACAGATATTATTGGTTTAATTACAGATTTTGTTCATTTCTCATAATTGTCATAGAAGAAGATCTTGTCAAAATTATTTCAGATTATTTGGGAAGAACAGGAATATTTGTGGTCATGAGTTATACAAGTAGACATGAAGGACTCTTCTTTATATTTCAATCTGATAATTTCCCCCTAAACTATGATACTACTTGTATTTGCCTCAAAACATATAAATGTAATTTACTGATTATATTTTATAATACTTTATTTCATAATAATAAATAACATAATTTAAGAAAAGAAAAGGGGAATAGGTTAATCTTCTGGCAGTAGTTTAGATCATCAATTTAACTTAATGATTGCCTAGGGTGATGAAATGAACACTTCAGTGTTCAGCAAAAGTTGGTTCTGAGTAGTAAGATGCTTTAGAAGCAAATGTGATTTGTTTCCTTCCACCCCTGCTCTCCACCCCAGATTTAGACTTTACCCACTCTGAAAATGCAAACAGGAGAGAACCCTTTACCACCAACACTCTCTCTTCCTGAGAGGGCCAAGTTCCTGAAAAACTCTTCAGTAGGAAAAGTCATGTTAAAGTTTATAAAACACTAGAGGCCCGGCGCACAAAATTTGTGCGTGGGTATGGTCCCTAGGCCTGGCCTGTGTTCAGGGCCATCTTCCCCGCCTGCCTGCAGCTGGCCCCGCCCCCCGCTGCCACCCACCCCTGGTTCCCTGTTCACCATCAGGCAATCAGAGTCTGCCAGCCAGGGGAGGGACCAAGAGGTCGGCTATTCCCGCCTGCTCACCGGCCCCATCCCTGCCGTGGGTTGCCCTCTGTGTGTGGGGCGACCGGAGGGGCAGGGACCTTGACCTGGCGCCGCTTGCATCCCCCGCCACCCACCCCCAATTCCCCGTTTGCCATCGGGCGATGGGAGCCTGTCGGTTGGGGAAAGGGTCCAAGAGGTGGTCAGTGCGCCTCATAGTGACCGATCGAGCGGTCATTCTGGTTGTTCTGCCATTAGGTTCAATTTGCATATTAACCTTTTATTATATAGGATTATCAGAAAAATAGAGTTAGAGAGATTCAAGTTTTTGGGATCCTATGAAAGTTCTTATAAATAATCTATAAAGTCAAGTAAATAAAATAACGAACATAGGACATGAAATAAAGAGAACAGTCAATAACATTTCAACCACTGTATTAATAATAATGGCTACTTTACAATTATTTTCCATCAATAACTGCTTGCTTCTTAGAAAAAATTCAGGATCTCTGTCTCTACAGTTTTAATAATGTAAAAAAATGTTTGCCTTATTGGAGATAAAACACATATGAAGTCACTATTTCTTTTGTCTGATATGCCTTGTCTGAATGACTTTTGGACTTTATGATCCAGAATTGTTGACTATAATGTCCAGGTTTCACTGTGGTCCCAGAAATACAGCATAACTAGACCCTGAAATTTATCAAGCTTTGGTTAGCCTTTATTTTACATATTTTTTTTCTTTTTTTAAAATAATTTTTATTTCTTGAAGTATTACAAAGAGTATTACATATGTCTCCTTTTTTCCCCCCCTTGACATTCCCCCGGCC
>NW_005358649.1:3071315-3073678 GCF_000412655.1 Myotis brandtii
CCCCCCCCAAACCCTCCCCAGGCTTCCCACTGTAGTTTGACAGTCTGTTCAATGTTGCTCTGCCTCTGCATCTACCCCTGTTCATCAGTCTATACTGGTCCCCATTATCTGTCCTAACCTCACCGGAGCAGTCCCAACCTCACCGGGGCCGTCTTGGCCTCACCGGGGCTATTTCAACCTCACCGGGGCCGTCCCAACCTCACCGGGGCCTTTCGACCTCACTGGGGCTGATTCAACCTCACTGGGGCCGTCTCGACCTCACCGAGGCCGTTATTTTACATATTTGATATAACTAAGTAGATATTGCCTAAATTATGTCCTCAACCCAAGATTCTATATCCTTAGCTCTGATCACTGCAATTTATATAAAAACATCCCACCAGTTCTTATGTGTAACTCAACTCCCTCCCTCCTTACAGAAGTAAAAATGTAGTTCCAAGAGGTAGAAGTGTAATTCCAAGGCCCAAGGTTACTTTTCCTTAGCTTCCTTTATTTCAGGAGAGGGGCCAATGCAAAAATTTCTATTGCTGCTCTGCCATCCACTCTATCTTTTCTTTTCCCCATCACTAGTCCCTTCTTTTTTCTACTTATCTCTAATCAAAATAACTTATAATTTCTGTATTCAGGAACTCAAATTCTTATGGTTGTTAAAAAGGTATGTAGGAAACTAAAATTTCTGGTAAGAGAGAAATACTGTTGGAAAAAGATTAAGGTAATTTTATTTAGTATTTTAAAACATTTTCATATCTCTGTCAAGTGGATTTAGGAGATTGTCCCCCTGAGAGGTTTTGAATGTGGATGGGGTGAGGGTGAGGGTTGGGAAAAAAGGAGAATAAGAGCTCCTGAATCCTTGATCAGGTAGACTGGGATTTAATCAAAGGAATTGGGGGTGATGCTGAAAGGACACTAGGAATGCTGAAGATAAAACTTTGTCTATTTCTCAATTTTGCCTAAAGTAGAAATATAGTCTTCATTCTTAAAGAAATTGAAATCTAATTTTAGTAGCAAGAATTTCTTGCTATGGAATTGTGAATCACTGGAATATATTATCAAAATAATTAGTAGTCTTTTGAGCATTTTAACAATTGATTTTAGAGAGAGAGGAAGGGAGAAGGAGAGAGAGATAGAAACATCAATGAGAGAGAAACATCAACACTGATTGGCTGCCTCCTGCATGTCTCCGGTTGTGGATGGAGCCCAGGCATGTGCCCTGACAAGGGATTGACCTGGTGACTTCCTGATGCATGGGTTGATGCTCAACCACTAAGCCACACCTTCCAGGCTCTTTTGAGCATTTTTAATGAAAAAATAGATCACAATACTTTTAAGGCTGGATAGGCATAATATAATACTGTGCAAAGAGTACTAGAAAAAATGAGCTATATACACTATGACTCTGTAATGGTGAATAAGAAAATACAAACAGACCATTTTATTTAGGGAAAAAAGTTCATTTTCAGCCATTGTGTCCTTTAGAAAAGGAATATTTGAATACTTAAGATTAACGTTATCTTCTATTGTATATATTTTGAATGTTAGCATATTGTTTGGCAATTAGTAAGTATACAACACTTATACATTGTTTTTAGTATAGTTATAAGCACAAGATTATTGTTTCAATCTATAATTTTTCTGTAGTATAAGTTAAGGCCTATGTATGCTTTTCTTTTCATTAGGTTTTATTTTTAATTTAATTTAATTTTTTATTATTTTCTTTTCTTTATTGCACTCCTGAGTTGAGACAGGCTTTCATTAGACAGAAAAAAAAAGAGAGAGAGAGAGAGAGAGTAAGAAGGAGCACGAGGCTGCAGCTGAATTTAGAAAGTAGAGGTGTTCTCATCAGCCACATGAGATGGACAGGAGATTCCTTCCAATAGGCGAGAGAGCAGAGTACAGACAACAGATGTGAGAAAGGTCCTCCTCGCTGTCAAGTTCCAGCATCCTTGTGCTGAAGAAGGGGCGGTGCCACACGGCTGAAGTTCAGAGGCAGTACAAAAGCACTGGGTTTCTCCCCAACTGCTTGTCACACTGACCTGCACCATCTCTCAACTGCTCGTGGGGTTTCTGTCATCTCTTACTGGAGGGGAGCAAACTCTTTGGAGAATAACACTTTACTGCAGCCATGCCTGAACCTGTCCCAGAACCTGTCCCAGAACCTGTCCCAGAACCTGTCCCAGAACCTGTCCCAGAACCTGTCCCAGAACCTGTCCCAGAACCTGTCCCAGAACCTGTCCCAGAACCTGTCCCAGAACCTGTCCCAGAACCTGTCCCAGAACCTGTCCCAGAACCTGTCCCAGAACCTGTCCCAGAACCTGTCCCAGAACCTGTCCCAGAACCTGTCCCAGAACCTGTCCCAGAACCTG